>NW_017297394.1:831254-882981 GCF_001594075.2 Trachymyrmex cornetzi
TAATTTTAAAAATTGTTAGCTATATTTTGTAATTAAAAATATGTGATATTTAACAAAATAGATAAAATTTTGTAATTTCTTATTAATATTATATAATAATTTAATATAATAATTTAAGATGTTACACATCATGTTTGGGTTTTATTAGAGACCACGATTATATTACGTGTTGATTGATATGTACAAAAATATTTAGAATACTCGAATTGGTAAAACAATGATACTATATTTTTACGTCATGTTGTTCGGTGTTATTATTTCTTCATTTTTTTTACCCGTGAGAAGCTATAGAAAAACACTGTGCGTGTTTGTATAGCGCCGATTAATGTTACGGCGATATTGAAAAAAATAGCGGACGGCGTACGTTGATGCCGAAAATGCAAATGTCATTTTACCGCGATGATTGAAACAAAACTGCGAAATACTAGTGGCGAAAATCGCAGTCAATTTACGTTAATTATTCGCCTCGTATTGATTTACACCGTTTGTTTATAGTTTCAATCAACGATATTCTATTTGAACGCGATACGTTTCAGAGAAGGTTCAAACGTTGCAACATCAATAAAAAATCTCATCAATCACGTATAATCTTTTCCAATTGCGCACGGCTGTAAAATTTTCCGCGTGGCGGCTTAGCCTGCGATTGCCTCAGGCGCTTTGCACATGCGGCAAGTTTTAGCGAGCAAAAGGCGTCAGTACGGAAGAAGCACTTTGTGTCCGCGCGTCCGTCTGCTCGCGTGTATATACTCCACGTATGTGCATTCGTGTCGGTTGAAGGAAGATGAGGTCGGTCGTAATATGGCGATACGGTAACAAGAGCAGGGCTGAGCGAGCGAGCGAGCGAGCGATGAATTCAGTTTACGATGCCTATTTTCCAGGCCTGGCTACGCCGGCTATCCGGTACTTTATTATTGTCGCTACTTCGAGGTTGCAGAATGGTGTACGTGTGCGCGCGCGCGCGCGCGTACATCCACGTCGAAGAGATTTCCGCGATAGAAACGGAAAGAAGAATAGCCGGGACGGGTTGCGTGCTCCCGACTGAGAAATGGGACGGGATCCTGTCGAGCTAGGATATTTCTTCGTTGCACCTTGCGATGGACATCGCGATCAAGAAATGGCGCGAGAAACGATTGAGATCGAACGATGCGCTACGTCCTGAAATTAACTTCACTTGAGATCTTTCACAGAGATTCTACAAATAAACGATTTATTCTGCTTTGAACGTTTGAATAGTATTTTACCGATTGTGAGAAATTTGATACATCAATGTGATTCTGTCAATATAAAAATTAACATGATTAATATATAATTTAGAATTTTTATACTATGGAAATGTTTATTGTACTGTCCGCGTTTATATCTTCGCATTTATCACAAAAGTATTATTATCGGCGATCTTTATTTCGAGAATGTATTAAATCGACGCCATATTTATAAATTAAACTCTGTACGAAAACACTTTTGTTAAAGTATCTAAAAATTTAGTTAGATACAATGAAGGTCTAAAAAAAGAATTTTGTTGGCCTATCAAAATAATTATATTATGTAGCATGGACAATGTTGCAAAGACATTCACCTTGAGCATCCTATATAATTATTTTGATAGTCTGGCAGAACTATTTTCAGATCTGTATCTAGCTAAATATTTTTGGATACTTTAGCAAAATCGGTCTTCGAGTGTGTACCAGAATTAATATATACTTTCCTTCGAATTTCACATCGCTGCTTTTGTTGATGGATATTCCTTCTTAGAATTGTACGAGTTAAGCAAGGCTGCTTTTAACTTTCCTCCACAGTCGGCTGCCTCGTTCGCTGAGCAGTAAAAGGAAAACGTCGAGGCTCGTTAAAAAAAAATATCCTTTTTCCCCGTGTATACCAGGTGCACGTACGCGCACAAAGGTGCAACCAGCTTCTGGCCGGTACGCGTGTTACGACCATTAATAAATCACGTTTAAGCGTTTGTCGCACGTAACGTTAAGTCCCCGATCCGACGAGAGCCAGAACTGTGTATCGCCGTTTATTGCTTATTCGCGCTAGTAGCAAATTGCGAATCGAAATAAATTTTCCGTGAAGAATTGCGCTGCTTGTATATATTTATTCAGAAGAAAATTTATAACACTCTCACCGAAAATTCATATATCCGTCTGCAGGAATTAATCTTGAATATTTTTTTATATCGTTAACTTTTACAAGACAGGAAAGCCACTATAGTGACATTAAAACAATGTCATATTTTGAGTAGGGTTGCCACAAAATTGGAAAACAGATAAATCAGCAAAAATTTAGGGAATTTTGCAAAAATTTCTGGAAAATGAAAATTCTTAACTCTTTAAAGAAGTTTAATATGTCATACCCCTACACAGTTTTTGAATACTACCAACTGAACGATTAAGTACAAACAGTGTTAACAACATTAATAATGATTTACGTTGTTTATGTTAAATTGCTCTTTCAACTAAATATTTGACGATATCGAAATCAGGACGAAAATACAAAAAATTTCAAAATATTATTTGTAACAATCCTGTCGAGAGACTCGAAACAACACAAATCTAATGAAATTATGAATTATAATAAATCTTATTCAAGGAAAATTGTAGGATTTAAAAAATAGACCCTTGTTCTTTAATGGAAGGGAGTTAATATGACACTAGAATGACATGTCGGAAAGGACGGCGGTTAATATGACTAGAATTACATATTAATTTATTTTATCCTCTCGTTCATTATTTGATGCGTATATACGTAATTTCTTGTGCCTTTCCTTAAAGTTACACGCCGATGAGAAAGCGTATAACGTTAAATCACAAGATTCATCATATCTGCATGACGTACAGTGACATGCTTTCTATTATGGTTGTATCCCCGGAGGCTGTATAGATATAATTCAGGATTCCTCTCACTCTTATTTTTCGCGGAGACATATTCTGGCATTCCGCTTGGTTCCGGCATCTCAGAATCTTCGTGATGAAGACACGGAAAAACAGGGAGCGTGTTACTGATATCACTTTAATAATAATTTCACATTTCTCATGGCACAACGAATACGCAGATGTCGCGCGTCTGAACTAAAATTAGATTTAAGATTGAATTATCGAAGCGTTTCGTATCGAATGTGATTTCCGAGGAAGGGAGCTGTCATAATTTCCGGTGATTGATAAATAGCGCGGAATTTCTGGGAAACATTCCGCATGCACAGAACAATTAAATAGAAGCTATACTACTATTTCATAGGGACTATGAAATGAACTAACGCGCATTTATGAAGCATATATGTAAAGGGTAATGTGTCCATGTTCTTCTTGCGGTAAGAAAGTTTACAGCAGCAATCTGGACGAGAGAGGGTGTAAAAGGAAGAGTGAGAAGCGGTCGTTCGAATGGAACATGAAAGCGAGAAAGAGAAAGAGAGAGAAGAAAAGGGGAAGGATGAGAGAAAGGGAGGAAGAGAGAGAGAGAGAGAGAGACAGAGAAGGTTATTAAGGAGATTATGGACGGGTCGTTGCGCAAACTTCAAAGGACCAATTCCCATTTTCAATTTGCTTTGGGGTAAGGGGAATGGCGCGGAGACGGAGGTTTTGCGGGGGTCAAAGCCAAGCCGTTCCACCGGCGGCTAGATCCTTGCCGTCCGAACATCGGGGTTCCGTGTATTCTTGGCTGCCGAAGAATCCTATTTCGAGAGTTTTCCCTCGGAGAAATGTACCGAAGCTCCGGCGGCTAGTCGCGACTGTATCACGAAGGAAACTCACCCCCGAGAACGGCAAGACGAGATGACGTGCGTGTCTCGTTCTTATAAATACGTAAATGAAATGTACCTCCTTCTCTCATCTAACCGCGCACACCTCCACCTGTCGCGCCTGAACACAGGCGAGATAGGAAATGTCGCTTTTGTCGACGATACGAGCGGTGAATTTCGCGAGGCACAAACCACTATTTCGAATTAATTCTGTAGGTATCGAAGTACATTATTGTTCTGCGCTCGAGTCGGTATTAGCATGTAAAACCCTGGAAATGCCCGGCCTTAAGTTCGCAAAAGGATTATTCGAAATTTTTTTGCTGAAAAAGTAAACGCTTAGTGTTTTCAATTATATTCCATCTCCAACAGCGCGTCTCGAATAATTCCGTAAATAATCTGTGGAAATCTCTAGAACGACTTCGAACTTTGAAAATAGGTTTCCACGGACTTCTGCGTCATGAATTTCGAAAACGCGCGACGACTCCGTTAGAGACGCAGAAAATCCCAAGGGCGTGTAACTGTCGGAGATATTCGGAGCGAATCTTGAGCTCCGTATCTTCAGAACTCTACCTTAATGTCGAGTAAAATTTTAAAAAACTGTCGGCTAAAGTTTTCCTTTACGACTTTCTCTTATATTGATTTACGTGGATATAACGAAGTTAAGTGCACCATAACTGCAATGTCCTTTTTCTTCGTTTATTGCTAATTTAGAAAAACGAGACTCAACGTGACGCCATGGATTGAATAGCTGCGAACGATCCACTTTGAAAGCCTTGACAATCCGCTCGACATTTGGTCGCCGCAGAATGCCGATTTCATTCGCGGCCTGTAGACCAGAGTCTCGACCTGGCAATCATCAATCTCTCGGCCGAGTGGCACTAATTCAGCGCCCTTGTCCCGCGATCTCCTCGTAAGCCTCGAACTTCGTACACTCCCGCCACTTAGGCGACGTTGTACGGAGGACAGGAAGGTATTTCGTTCGTGCCGGCAGTCGAATAAATAGCCATCCATACATCAACGCCCTCCGTGATCGCGGGACTTCCACAGTACAGTCGCCTTAACATTGTCTACAGTCGATGGTTGAGAGGCGCATTCGGTGTTCGAGTTAAGACGGGCAGTCAGTCGACGGGAAAGTACTCGATAGTCCACAATATCCCACAAGGAAATCAGGCTATCAGAAAAGAAAGCCAGAAATCACTGGCTTGGCCGTCGTTGTTCTTAGAGAGCAATTCGTCGCGATTCACGTATGTCTTCTTCTTCGTGCGCGAATTTAATTTTTTCTTTTGAAGAAGCAGAAGATTCGCCAGTTTATCGGAATTTTAAAAAATCCACGTAAGATGCCGTCGAGAGAGCGTATTAATTTCTTGGATCAATTAGCAATTGTTATGGATCAATCGACTTTCTTTTTCTACTTGATAAGCCTTAAATACAATGAATAATGCAGGCAATAGGATCAGGGAATAACAGATTTCAATCTATCAGAAATCGTGCATTCCAGTATATAGTTTCTGATAGGTTGAAATCTTTTATTCCCTGTTTCTGTTGCCTGTGCTTTTCATTGTGTTTAAGTCTTTAGGGTCAAAGATTCGTGAGCGATCTATGAATTTTTCAAAATATGGTTACTACGATATTCGAGGATACTTAAAGAAGACCGATGATTTTTGAAATACGGTTGATGTGAGATATGCGAGGATACTTAAAAGAGACCGAATAAGGCGAAAAAGCGATGAAATAAATGTCGACCATTTTACAAATTCTGAAATGACGAGAGCAGCCGTGTTATTATTCTTATATTACCCCGTCGCTCGGGGATGGTGCTATATACGTCAACGAGACCGCAAGGGTCGGGCCGATAATTTCAACGGTGCGACGGCACGAGCACACAAAGTAGTAGAAGAAGCACGAAGAAGAAGTCCCATTCATCCGGCGCTCGTACCAGAAACTGACAAAACAGTTGATACGCCATGATATAGCAGCAGGCCACGGGAATACGAATGGACGTGGGTGAATATAGGAGGCGCGAATGGCGTCGAAGGGGAGTTTGAGGAAAAGTCTTCGGTCTGTTGGGTGAAAGAGAAAGAAAAAGAGATAGGAGAGACAGATCGTTATGAGAAATGGAGTGAGAGAAAGAGAGAGATAGAAACGACGCAGAGGGGAATGGTAAGCGAGAAAGTCATGGTACAAACGGCGAGGGCGGAAAAAAATATTTGCGAATATGAAGGACGATCCCAGCGACATGGGGAGAGGAGGAGAGAGAAAGATTGAGGGTGATGGGGAAAACACGCACAGTAAAATGTCATCGAGCAATCCTGATTTACGGCGGTAGGAAAATCGGCGGTGTCAAACTTCGAGTAGAATCCGTACGGTCGGAAACCGCGAAATTTTTGTTCGAACTTTCATCAGCGCGTCTCGCGGATGGCTCGCGATAAAAAAGATGTATTTGGTCCTCGGCCACGTCTTCTCCTCCAAGAGTAGACACAACGGAAGGAGGCGAGGAAAAGTTAGAAGGGAAGAGGAGAGAGGAAATTATTTTCGAGGAGTGGAAATTATTTTCGATCGGTTGGGAAATTAAATGAGATGCCGAGATCAGACGAGATTGGGGAGGGCAGAAATGTGTATTATTAATTCTTCCTTTAAGTCGCGGCGCGGGTTCCGCATGATGAGGGCGTAAATCTGTGCCGTGTAGAACGTGGGAAACTGAGTTAGTACGTCGTTGAACAGTGCTTAACGGTCGATCTAATAGCGCCATCATAACGCGAGACTAATTCCAGGATTATGAGAGATCGAGGGACGCTTATTGCGACAGCTATGTTAATAAGAAGAATAATGTAGTTTTTGTAATAATAGTTATTATTACAATGTAAGGTATTATTTGTTAAATTTTAACATATAATACTTAAGTAAATATTACAATGTAAATATTTAGTATATATTTACAATAAAAATTATTTTAAAAATTAAGAATTTAACTTCGTATCAAAAAATTGTTATACGTTATTTCAAATAATTAATTACAATAATCGAATAATATATTGTATATATTATCCTTCCACTAGAGTCACATGAAATTTTAACTCTTCCACAATAATTTTTTTTAAAATGAAGCAAATTTTTTTACTTTTCCGGATTATACAATAACCTGAAAAAATTTTGGTATACTTGTCAAAGTTTCAACAAAATGTTTACCATCAGAAATCGGATTGTATTTTATTTATTTTTTACAAATTTGAATTTATCTACCAAAATTCTCTCACAATCAAAATATCGATAGTATCTTTAAAGACTCCATATTGCCGACACGACGCCGGAAGGTTATAATGGCGTTCATTACACTACTATTATCGCTATTACTTCTATAATTATCTTGTCTGCTTTCAATGGTTGACGAAGATTACGTGCCGAATATAATCCCGCAGCGAACAAAAGGTGTCGTCTCTCAAAGTGTAGTACCGAGTTCCGGCACGCGGAACTCCAGTATAAATTGCACCCACAATTAGCCGGTTAAACTGCTAATTAGTAAAGGAGGCTTGCGTCTCACTTCGTGATACGCTTCATCACGACGCCAACCGCGGTGGAAACAATATTTGTCTTTGATTACCTTGGAAGTGTTTGGGTAACGGGGTAAATAATACCCAATTGCCGCCGTCGAAACGTTCCATATCGATTACACCCCTCGCAATTGCGCGCGAAAAGGTACTGCGCTCTTCGCCGAGCGTATTTCGACGCTAATTACCGAATTACCACTCGAATTAAGCTCCATTACGTATGATTGGCCCATTTATCGACCGCCACGAAGAACCGGTGCTACAACAACGCGCGGGCCATTACGTTTTCCGACTTAATACACGATACTAGATGCTCCTTAATTCGCTCTGGCTTGAATTATTGATCGATTCCGAACGAGTAATCCATTCATTCGCCGTTAATCCACATTTATTCGATAATCGAATATTATTAATGGCGGAATGATTTGTAATTTAGCATAATTTGAAACATGAAATCGAATATGTATAGCTACGAGAGAACTCTTGCATTATATCCTTTAATGAAATATCTTGAAAGTAAGATTCGAGTCTAAAAATTCCCCTGAAACTCTTAAATTAAATTTTCGTCGTCGTGTGGAAAGTGTCTGAATAAAAGCTCCGGAAGCTTTCTCTCTTAATAAATACGAACACGGGCGAATTTGAAAGGGTTAGAATCAGTCGTCGATTTATGGCTTGGGCCACTTGCCGCGTTTTACGTCGCGACAGAAACACGAGGGTGCGAATGAAAGGCGCAATCGCCACCGGTGGTCGATAATTTCGACGGTGAAATTCTCGAAGGCCGGCTACGTACGTAACGACTTTCATCCGGCGCGGCTGAATAACTATGCAAATGCCCCAACCCCCGTCGGGGTTAAGCAGGGGGTTCGTCGGCGATGCGGCGCCCTATAACCGCATGCGGTCCCGGAGTTCAAATGGAGGAAAAACGGATAACGAGGGAATAGGGGGCGGCTCCATAAAGCTACACGCACGGTCAAGATTGACCCTCTGATGACGTACATCGTGAAACGCGTAACGAGATCTTTACCGGCACTGCAGCCTGCATTTTCCGCGAATATCAAATTGCCATCAAACCGAGAAGCGAGCGTTCGGGATTCGTCCGGCGGAACTTTTCCCACCTCTCCGGAGAGCTCGCGGCTGCTCTCAAAGCGCCATTTACCTCAAACGAAGCTCCACACGGCCCTCTTATCCTTCGTTAATACTTGCAGAACGAACGTTCAGACGGATCCCGCTCCTCGAGTGTCCGCGATCCATTCGTTCTCATATCACATGTCAACTTAGATACTTCTCGTATTTATGAATCTTTATTTCAATTCTTATTGTCAATCGATCAACTATTCGTTTCTATTTGGATTATGAAGAACAAAAGACGAAGCTCAAATTGGAACTCAAATTACTGCTGGCTAATTAGCATCAGTGAAACTGGAACGTAGCGAATAATAAAACGAAGATTGGACTTGCCAGGCATGACGGGAGTAATCGGCTAACCTGGTAGATGTCTACACTGTAATGGATATATAAAATGTTCAGGAGTCGCACAGAGAGCCGATAGCAGTTCGCATCTCGTAATTAATCACAGTGTCATAACGGAGTTCTCGTATCGAAAATCGTTTCGAATCGTCCGAGCCGCATCATGAAATATTTAAACCTTCATGCCGAGCGACTACAAAGATAGTCGTAATGTTATTTTCAGCACACCTGCCTGCTCGCGGTGACCGAGTGTCGCATTGATGTATCGCGAATAGAGGAACCGAAGGAAAATTCTAAATTATAAAATTCGTAAAATTATATAAAAATCATCTAAATAATATCCATCGAACGCTTTCTCATTCGATTTCTCATATGCATTGTCACGTGCGTACATGTAACTACATGGTATATACGCCACTAGCATACGGAGGCGAATCGAAATGGTAGTCTCTCAAGCTCGTATCCATTGCCGTTAAATTAATAACCGTGCTATCCGCGTGTACCAAACTCCTCCGAAATATCGTCTGACGCCCTCCAGGGCCCTGTACATCCGCGCCCGGTCCCGGTCCATACAATCCCGCCATACATCCCGCATATATGGATCTCGCGTGCACGCGCAAATACGTGCGGGTGACGAGCGGAATTCAGAATTCCAAATGTGCGACGGGTTGCCCGCTCCGTGCGATGTATCGTCCGTACGAATAGAGATAGACAGAGTGAATGAAAAGAGAGAGGAACAGGGAGCAAGTGAGTCGCGTGTCTCCCACCAAAGGGAGAATCACAATGCCAAAGTGAGCCCGTATCGCCGTCAGGCCGGCCGACACGAGCGATAACGGTCAATGCGTTAAATGCATCGGAATCAAATCTAGCCGATTCATTTTCGTGCCATCCTGGCTTGGCCTAACCAGGTTCAATTTGTTTTCGTATGTCGGCGCTATCGTATGTGATCTTTTCCCGAGTAAAAATCTGCTCTCCCAAGAAATATCGAGTAGAACAAATTGATATTGATTATGTCAACCGCGAGACAGTTTCTATTTTCTTTAAGAATTCTGTTCTATAATATATTACCTCTGTATAAGTTAATAAAATTAATTTCAAAACAGTATAATAACATTAAGTTACGTATAAATATTGAGTAACGATATCGAGTTCACATATTGTGCATTAATATTTCTAGAAATCGAACAATGAAGCGATAATTTGGATCTATAAATTATGTAATTACTTGTGAGTGAGAACTTGGAAAAGATTGTCTCTTTATACTCTAAATCTTTGTCTCTTCTTCTCTTCTCTTGCATAATTAGTTCGTCAATTCCGAGTCGGATTCCGAATCGACCGGAGGACATCAGGTTGATTATCGGCATCTCGATTTTGTACTATTTATTTCCCGGCTTCGTCAATCATGCATTAATTATTTCGAGAATCATCACCTGTCGCTACGTAAATGTCCGTCGCGGCGGTAGATATTTCCGTGCGTCAGCGTGATGCGAAGCTTATGTCGGTCCCAGAACGTGGCGTCGATAGGCCAGGCCATTTTAATTTCGATTGCATCGACCTACACGCGTGGCATAATTCAGCATGTCGTAAAAGTCCGAATGGTTCGCACGAATCGATCCCCCGTTATTCACGGCGAAGTAATTTCGCCCTGGCTAGCGCGCGCAGCGCGAACTTCCACTATAATTAAATCTCCGCATGTCCTCTGATTGCTTCATTAGCGCATTACTTGTTATTCGTTGCGCCAACGATTGCATCTCGTAAAAGAGGCAAACAGTAACCAGCCAGGGAAAATGTTGACGGCAAAAAAGTGGTAAATCTCGTCGCTGACATCGACACGACATCGAGGTACAATTAAAGAGTACAAAATAGCGTGATTAAAAAACTGGAAATGCGTCAGTCTATTTGCGAATTAAATAAAAATAAATAAATAACTAAAAAGTGGCTTAATAAATATAAACAGTAAATAAGAGCAGCAAACAGCTACACGCAGCATTCGTAGCGAAATGTCATATATTTCAAATTCTTACGTCAACAATATAAAATCATAAATGTGTTTCGGCCTCAATTAGGTCATCTTCAATATGTCATATAATCATAAAAATAATTGTCAATTAACAGATTGAATAAGAACCGGATTTACATATAAACAAATTTTAAAGTTGCCATCTACTATTTAATACATATAAATTAAGTGATAATTAGCTATCCTACACCAACATAAAAGGTGTCAGAAGATATAATATAATTAATCATAATATAAAACTCTTGAAACGCTCTTAATATAATATTTTATGACTTTTCGGTCTTACTTTGTTATTCGCGCCATTGTAACTGAATTATTAATGGTTGTGTAAACACGAAATTTTCAGATTCTAATGAAGAATAGATATAATTTTTTTTTTAATTTGATAAAGTTAATTAGTTTTGTATTACAAATTAAATAAATTTTCATTTAAAAATCGAAATATTTAACGTATGAAATATAAAAAAGCGTATTATTATTGTACGCATTACTAAAAAGATATTACGAACAGATTAAAATATAGTATTGATTATTAAATAATATAATTTAAAAAAGAATAGCTGAAAATATATGCGTAAAAGATATATTTCAATACAAAAACATATATATATTAAAATAATAACGAGCTTCTTTATTATAAATAGATAATAATTATTTCAATTTTATTATTGAAAATAAATAAAAAATAAGCTTCAAGAAATGAATGAGAACGTCGTGCGCGCGCGGTCGCATATTCCTTAGTTAATCTTTAGAATTCAAGTGTCAATTGAAACCTTTTGTGTCGATAAGTTACTTGAACGTGCTATACTCCTTTTGCTGATGAACTACATACCGTGTGCGGCGACCAATGGTGAGGCCAGGTCTTGGTCTCGTGACTACTGCCGACTGAGGGTTGACTTGCTAAAAAGACGACCCGTCTGTCAGTACTGCCGGTTCCGGTGCCGCTCGTGGTCAAAAGGGCTGCCCTGGCCCTCGAACCGCCGATGCTTAACGTTGGTGACGTGTCCATTACGCCCTGAAAGCCACACGCATTACAAGGGTCATCGAGCCTTGAAGCAAACATTGAAATCGAGGCAATTCGTAGTAGCAACAGAATCTTTTTTCTTTTCATAGCAATATAATATATTCGAAGTAATTCTGTATACGTTCATACTATTATAAATTTTAAATTACATACACAATCAATATCCACATGGGTTCTTTTTGGCGTTTTTAAATTTATTCAATATTAGATTTATTCTCGTGTCTTATTTATACATTTTATTTAATTTTTTACTCTAAAAGTACACTTTCTAAAAGTTGCAACGTATATTTTCATACAACACGTGAGTTTATTCTTGACAATGTTCTCCGCCTACTTGGTAAAAGACATGAAACTGATTTGTTCAAGTGCAGCGATTTTGATTAAAATGCGTTGTGGCTTGCACAAGGAGAGTATGTTTTTTTTTCTTTATTTCATCGAGCGGATTTCAACTACTCGCGCGAGATAGCGACTTTCAGCGAAATTCAATGAAGGTAATGAAGCCCGTCAGCTGGGAGGATGAATACAGCTCCGAAGGATGCTGAAAACGTGGCTTTCGTGTCGAATGTACTCCTCGGAGAAAAGTCTTATTAATCCAAGCTTTTTCATGTCACCCTTCGGTATTCACCGACAGCAGGCAACGACTTAGATTTTAATATTATCTTCTATGCAATCAATAATGCCATAAAATTGTGTTTACTTTCCGTCTGATTAAAATAAGTGACAAAGAGTAATGAACAAAAGAAATGTCGAAGAGCGGGAATGAAAATTGCATCCCATTACTTAATTTTAGTGTACGTGAGTCCACATTCTGAGTTAAAATTTTCCCAACGTTCCCACTGAGCCGTTGGTCTCTTAAAAATTTCATTATCCTCTCTTGGAAAACCGCTGTGTTCCCTTTTCCTCTCTATCCCTCTTATTTTAGCCACGCTTGCGCGACGTGGATGCGATTCGTAAGGAGGGATCGACCGGCAGCGTGCAATACGACGATCCACATCCAACAGCATCGCGAATGAAATCCGATGAGCGTAATCGAGCTCGTTAGACCATCAGGATGAAAACCCCCGAGCAAGCCACACGTACGTCAGTAAAGCTCGTGGCGGGGATGAGGAGATGGAGCGCAGAGTACCAGGGAGAAGAAACGCGAGGAACCGAGAGTGCAGCGTTTTTCAACAGGATTTACGGATCGTTGGCGAACATTAAGAGAAATGATGCGCGACCACATCCGGCACGAACACGCGGAACAGACGAAAGAATGGCGGGAACCGAACGACGATCGAAGCGTTACAATACAGCCAGTTAAATTTTCAAAAGCGAATGTTACATCGATCGTTTTCGTCGAAAACAAATGTAAGAATCACCTATCTACTGCTTACAAATTTGAACAAAAAATAGAATAGGAAAAAGATGGCTCCTCAGTATCAAGGTGACGTTTTAAGTTGACATCTTATTGACGTTAAAGATGCCATTAAGATCATTATTAAGACATCATTTAACGTCACTCAGCTTTATTGCTTGAGATTTTACAACAAATTTAACACATCGATATCTTCCGGCAATATATGTATGTACACGTAAAACATGTTGGTAAATTTTTGGTGTTACCAATTTTCATTTTATCTGTGAAATATAATTAGTTAAGGATTAAATAATATTAATAGATAATTAAATGATTACATAAGAGTTTTATCGGGACGTCGCATTTAAATTTATTCCGACATCATATTTATCTTGGTGTCGCCATTATCCTATCGATTTGCCGTGGAACAAACCAGACTCGCAAGAGGAGAAAAAAGAAAGTGGAACAGAGGCAAAGGATAATCGCGATTGGGTAGGGAAAAAAGGGGGGAACAAAAATAGATGATACTCGTGAAATTGACCTCACCTTCCAATTGAATCTTTTCAACGATCGAGTACGTGAAAACGTCGATCCGCGCCTGAGCGTGCTAACGATCAGCCCGTTGGATCGTTTGGTCGACAGGTACCAGGGACGAGTTCGTCGGGGTCGCGCGATCAACCACCCTCGTATTCAGATTTCAGCCTCACGTTAGCCTCTCCGTCTCCGTCCACCCTCGCGTCTCGGAGCACCTCGGGGTCCTCCACCTCAACCAGGTAATCCCCGTAGTCGCGTGCACCTAATCATTATAAACGGAGGGTGCGGGTGGCGCTGCTAGGTGTCCCTTAAATCGTTCCAGCACGACGTCGGCTCCTCCTCCGCGCAATTACGAGTCATTACGAGCGGGATTCCACAGTGGCAACACACACGTACACGCGACCCGGGGACCGCACGGCCGGCTTTCGCCAGTCGTTGTTACTCCTCTCGCCAAAGTGCGTGGCGTTATATACGGCAACCGAGAATTGCGTCGGACAAGTCAGCAGAGGTTGATGATTTCTGAGATAATGATGACAATAAAGATAACAACGATGGCAGTGGCAACGGCGGCGAATCCTCACGAAGTCGCCGTCTCGGAGCGATACATTTCGTAAAACTCGTCTGTCGACCGCGTGACGTACTGAAGAGGGTGTTGTCAGAGTCGGAGCGGAGCGGAGCGGAATGGAACGGCGTTTCCGCCTGACAGCCGCGCAAAATCCCGCCACCTTGTGATTTACTATCGCGTGGCTCTATCACGGCACGAGCTCCTATTTCGCGGCGGGATGACTGACAAGCCACCTGTCTACCGGTGGGACCCCTTTAGTCTAGCCTGAAGATTAATCCTCTCCTGGCTGCCAAATGGTTTCTATTACACCCGCGTCATTTTGACGCGAGTCGTCGACTGCAGTATTACTCCGTTCGAACGATTATCGAGGAATACCAGAGCTCTCTACGACAGTATCACCTTGATGCTTCTCGCGGCCGTTTGTAATTCGATCTTCTGTTCGATCGTCGTTGTATCGCGCTGTTCTCGCGATCGTTCTGTCGCGAGACTAATCGTCGGGCTCCATCATGGCTAGGCTCGGCTCCACCGAATCTTGTAATTCCCGGGATTGAAGTGCCCGAGCCGCGTGCGATCTATCACCGATCTGTCGACGAGAACGTGGCGCGAGTCGTGTTCTGGCACAGTTATCGCCTCGCCAAGCGCCGCGTACGGAATCGCGCACGACACTGAAGCGGCAGGAAGTCTCGCGCTCGAGGTGAACCTCTCTCGCGGATTCGCGGGCTCACGTGTGAAATTCTTGCGCATGCACCAACGCCTTCCATCCCTCCTCATCCCTGCTCGCACCCTCCATTCGCCGTCGTCCTTTGGCTCGTTTCACTCTTCGGAATACCTGCTTCTTCCTTCCCTCTTGCTCCCTCGCCTGTCCTTTCCTCCCCCCGTATCTCTCTCCCCTTCGCCCCTCCCCCCCCCTCTCTCTCTCTCTGCGCCGCGAACTATTGCTCTTCCCTCTTCGTCTTCAGTCGTCAGCGTTCTACTTCCCCTTCTCCTCCACGTCTCTCTCACGTTGCCTCTTCTTCTTTCCCTTCTTCCGGATCGCTCCTGAATCATGAAGCGACAAGTGTTTGGCGCCGGGACACAGCGCTTGTGCGGGAGTTAAAGAAGTATTTCATGAAGTAAACGCGGGAGTATCTCAGCTCGCAGCTGTGGAAACGGATAGTGTCCTTAATTGGTCCCTCTCTACCGTTCAGCGGACGATCGATATCGTGTCGGTAACCTGGGTCAAAAAGAGCAGCGATTCTTCTTTAGAAAGTTGATTCTCGTTTCTCATCATTAATCGTTTACGGTACAACGATCGCGGAATGAAACTAGGTTTTCTTATGTCCTCTCAAACTTCAATTGTTGGACACTTTCAGCCTTTTCCAATTATCCTGACATAATAAGGCACGCTTTATCCATTACTCATTTTACGCAGAAACTTTTCGCGAATGGAAAACGCAACGCGTCGCGAACTCTAATGGCAGAAAATGCAGATGAGAAATGTACAATATATGTAGATAATATAAATGTCAGAAACAATTGCGCGCTCATGGTTTCGTACTTTTCATACTTCTCATGCCTACTTTGCAAAAGAACATTCATTTCTTCCATGTACTAATCTCATGGGGAAAATCCACAACTTAGAAAGCAACTCGAAAATATGCTAATTCAAGGTAAGCTAACGCAGATCCGCGATGTGGATCTGCGGTAGGAAAAACGGAAGGTTTGTAAACGTTTGACGTGAGGTCGGCCGCGTGACTCGTCGCGGAACAATTCCGCGAATTGTAACTGACGAGCATTGTGTTTCCGACCTAGTTAATGCTTATTTTAACACGACTCGAAATCATGCGTGTATTCGTGTGTGTGAAATACGCGCGTGATCATAATAAATTATGCTCTCGCCTGATCTACTTGTCTCTTGATTGTTCAAAAATCATATGAAACATATTCATTATAAAAAGGTGCATATTTTCTGGTTAAATACTTTAGTAGTCTAAAGGCTTAGAACGCTCGCACGGAATATAAGAGATCCGGGTTCCACTCCCGGCCGAGGTAATATTTTTCGCAATGAATAAATTTATTTACAGATTTCTACACTCAGAGAAAAAAGTCGTATCAGTAACTATAAATTTGTAGTGAAATAGCGCCTCAACTATATAGTAACATTAACCATATAATCAATTACAAATGATTAATATCACTATATTTTCTTAGTTCAATTAATTTATTTATTGTTCTTATTAAAACTTTATAACACATAGTTACAAATTTTTGTATGCATTTTTTATTTATTTTTGTCTTCCAAGTTCGAACCTAATGTTGCGCCTTTTATTGTAAGCTGAGTGGTTTTCTTCTTAGGAGACACTGAACTCCGCTACGTTTCTCTGGTGACAATACCGAGTACTGCTCGTGCTGAGTGACTTTAGAGAAAAAGTTTTGAATGTATTCCTTAAAGTTACTTCAACAATGATTAATTAGTTATTATGATATAGAGTGCTTCATTAAAAAAAAATTTTTTGTCTAAACTAGAAAAATGTAATTGTTATCTATTTGCAATATTTGCATGAACTCCAAGTAGCTACTCAATGTAGTTGAGTCACTATTTCACTACCAATTAAATAGTACCTAAATATTGTTACTGTGACTTTATTTTTTATAGTATTTAGCACTACTTTAGTGTTGCTATTACTTTGCAAAACTAGTTACAGAGAGTTACTTAAATTGTAAAGATTGTTAAATTTATAATTACCATAATTATATTCGTTTTCTCTCAATGTATCATCATATTAAGATCTCTCTCTAATAGATGCCTCTATTGAGGACTAAAATTTAATTGTGGTATTATTTCGAGAGTTTATCTGCGTTTCAAGCCCGGAAAAATTTCGGCGCTTAGTTCAAATGATTACAATATAATATATATACAATATATTTTATATATAATTCATATTGAATTATTTGAACATTAAAAATCCAGCTTCGACCATTACGAGCCTTTTAATTCCTATTTCTTATTGATTGTATTCTCACATGTAAGGTCTAAAATAAGATTCTTATATTATTAAATACTTCAGTCATACATTTCTCGGATATCGCAGTGGTAAATACGATTACATATTCGTTGTAATTTTTTCTACTAAATTTAACACTATCCAGATGAAGCGAAATTTTATTACAACATTGAGACATTGCACAATTACCATTTTTTAATTGCGCAACGTCTCAATGCTAACCCCAAAGCACGTAAAACCTTATATATTTGGCTGATGAAGCGCCTACCAGCCTCGATCGCTTACCACTTCGCTGGTTAACGCTCACCGTTTAAGAATCTTCCTAGAGATCGAAGTAATTTTCTTGGAACTCTCTCTGCGAAAGCGCCATCGGAATTAAATCGAAAACGGTCCGGTCCGTTGCTTTGACAAATGAATCGGCACTAATTACTGATACGACTGTCTTGTATACGGGATTATATTTCTGAAATGCATCAGCAAGATTAATAGCGCTTCCGCGATGTAATTTTAAAAAACTATTAATAAATCAATATGCATGGGATAAAATGATAATCGAACTGCATAAATCCTACATTTTTTCGTGAAATTGGCAGTTTATCTTTCGACTTTTACGAGTGATAGAGGAATGACTTTCCATTGTCAAACGAAAAAGTGCTCCACAAATGTAATTGAAATACCAATGTTAGTCTCACATCGATACGATGCCTGACTAACACCTTAATTGTATTTTATAATTTTCGCTGTTATTATATATGCTGAACCTTTATCGCTTATCGAATCATTAATGGATAACTTTTCCTCCTCATTTCCACAATATAATAGTTCTGGCAGTTACGACCTTCTATCTCAACTTTTCGATTACAGCTCGTCAATTACGAGTCTACAAGTTACAGGATCGTTCGTCGGAACACGTACGTACGCACACACGCACAAAATATCCGCCAACCGATTAACTGCAAAACGCAAACAGCGCGCGATTAATCGCAATTCGATGGCAACGTCAAAGCGACGAAACGGATAGATCGCGACGAAACGCTTCTACCGTTTGCCACAATCGAGACAATACAGTGTTGCACGAGAATTGGAATTGCAAAATGCAGAATCGACCAGCTATATACACTTCCTTCTCTCCTTTCTCCCTTTGTCTTTATAGCTTCGTGCAAGCTCCTCTTCCCGTTTGTGTGTTACGTCTCTCTTCCCTCCTTCCCAATTCTCCTCATTGAAAACCCGAGCTTCTATCGATTCTTTATCTCTCGTAAAGAAAAGGAAAAGTAGAGAAGAAATACGAATGGGGAAAGACACGACGATTCTTTAGACGGACTGACTGACTGTTTCCTTCAGGATTTGTGGTGTCTGCATCCACCTTGGAAAGAGCGCGGAAGAAACGGCAGCAGGATGCGACGAGGTAGATTCGAAAAGACAGACGTACCGCACCGGGGAACGGAAGTATTTTGTGTCGATCGCCGGATGTCTTCGCCGTTTGAAGACGACTTTCGACATTTTTCGGCGACGATTGCGCGTCTACGGATGAGTTCTTTCGATGCCGATTGCCAATATGATCGTCTTACATTCGGTGCTGCAGTGTACGATGTATTGTGCAAAAGTCATTGGACTTTTTAAACTTAATTATATTCGATTGTATCACTGATGGCGAATGTTTCAATGGCAAATCATCATAATAACGAAATTATTAAATGTTAAACTTAAAGAACATTTATGAATTAAAAAGATGTAACTATATAATATAATGTTACCCTCCAATCACAACACCAATATTATTTTATTTAAATAAAAATATGATATCAAATAAAAATTACATTGTGTGTTTCTCTTTATTATTTCTCTTTACAAGAGCACAAAGAATTTCACACGTAGTGAGATACAAGTGTACTTTTTCTACAAAGTGCCTGCAAAACAGATATTGCTATTCGCGAATATGTCAAGTGTAAGTCAATTAGCAAAGGGATGGTAGCTCGCCCAAGGGACACTAGTGGATTGTGGCATTTTGACGCCTCGTAAAACGCGATTTTATTCGCGACCGAACAAATTGAAACATAAGCCGCTCGTAAGAGGGTCCCTATCCATGATGCGCGTTCTTCCGCCCTCCAATCCCCGGTCTGCCCATTCGTTTTCCTTTACACGTATTTCTCTCAGATATTTTACAACGCCGACTGAAAATGACAAGAACAAGGTTGTGGCATTCACACAAGCGACTTATCCATGTCGACGCCATTTCGTGAAATGTCGATGTCGTCGATATGAATTTATCTTCTGCCATGCCTTTTACTATGCCTCTCCTCTGTCGTGAAAATTTATTTTTTTTTCTCCCTTCTATAAGCGTGTATAACGTCAAAAGAAAGCCTTTGACTTTGCTTTTATTCAAATATTTTGCATTCTTTACAAAGATCAATATTAAAGTTTTTTGCTTCGTCTCGTCATTCTTCTTTTACTTTCAGGATTAAAGTCATATAAGCTCATATTTATAGCCCTTTTACTTGTGATACTTATGAATCTATGATACTATGTAATAAAAATTTATTATGCAAATAAACGAGCAAACAAGCCAGTGAACAAACAGAAATGTGTAATAAAAAAGTGAAAATATGAATAGAAAAGAAACAGAGAAAAATATGTAGAAAATATGTGTGTATCTTTACAAATAAGGATGTAATAAATAAAAGATTCTTTTATTTTAAATCTTTGTAAAATTCATCATCAGTTTGTAATTTAGTAAAAATAATCATGCTATTTTAAGAATTTTTACAAAAAAGTCGTTTTAAATTATTTTGTAATATCTAATCCAATAAGTTCGATCCTGTGATATATAAAAATTAGATAGAAAAATTATAATGTTATAACCACACGAAATTGTTTAGTAATTTTTTATACATAGTAATATATAAAAGAGGAAATATTAGTTAACATAAGCATAAACATAAGTTAATTAGCAAGTAAGTAGCGACATATTAGTTTTCAAATTGGCAGTTCTTGTCCAAAATTTCGAAATTCGCCGTATTATTTAACTTTAGAATGCTATCACTATTGAGTGATATGTTATTATTATATCCGTATGAAGTTAACCCCCCAACTTTTGAAAAAATGAACTTTCTATAACTCATTCAATTGTCCATCCTTTGCACTTGTACGTACGTACATTTCGAATTTACGTTTGCACACTTCTGATAAAAAATGTTATTATTATAAAAAATTATTATATTATTATTATAAAAAAGTTATTAGTATTATTAAAAAATTGTTATTAAGAAAAGAATTTTGGAGGGGCTAATTTCACACTCCCAACCACACGATCAAATTATACTAATTTAATTAATCTCAATAGATAGATTTTTGTTATTAACAATTACACTTATAAGGACAGTTGATTCAGGTAGATAGGTTCAAATCGCATTACTATACTCAAAATGACATGAATCGATAGATTTTTGTTTGTACAATTCCGAAACAAGTCGATTAGTCGATTCTTTGTTTAATATAGTAACTTTTTAATTAAGGATGCGCAAACGAAGAATCGACTAGTTCGTAATGTGCAAACAAAAACCTATTTATTGATTCATACCTTTTGAGTATAATAACTGCAATTTGAGTATAGTAACTGCAAACCTGTTTACCCGAATCGTTCTCGAAACTATAACCGTTAATAACTTTTTAACTAAAGATGAGCAAACGAAAAATCGACTTGTTTCGGAATATGCAAACGAAAATCTATCTAAATCTGTAATAATACAAAACTACTTAAAAATTGAAACCACTTACCATGCTCTCTCTGTTATATACAATACTGATCACCAGGGGATTGAAATTGGACTAAATACTGTACAGAATTTTTAAAAGCTTGTTTCTCTCCGCTTGTCCAAGCTTTTAGCATGGCAGATTGGATCCTAATGACCACTGAAAGCATAGCTTAGCGCTTAATGATCTCGCTCATTTGTATATAAAATTTACGAATCAATAGCATTCTAGGATTAAGCCCGAGACGTATAAACTCGCACGATATAAGAAGAAATGCTAACGATATAAGAAGAAAGACTCAATGATGACTGGCGACGACAATGGGAAGTCAAGCGCGAGATGAGGGTAGAAGAAAGTGCGAGTCCCGGCACGTACAAACGACGTTACTCGCAGAGTTGGCGAGAAGTCGCCAAATAGCGGGGCACAATTAAAAGAGATGCCGCCTCGTGAATTAAAAGCGTCAGCCCGCTAAAAGATCAAGAATTCCCTTGTGTTTTCTATCGTATTTTCTTCCTTTTTTTATCCATCGTCCCGCTCGCTCCGTTTACCTCCATCTGCTTTCAACCCCCATCTACCATTTCGCGTTCAGTCTTCGCGGCCTTCTTCGAGCGAACACCACCTTCCAGCGGCTGAAGGGTGGGAAGAGTCCGGAACTAAAAAGAGAGTCCACGAAGCCGGAATGAGGGTGCACTACTAGAGAGGAAGGTGAGGAGAGGAAGAGGAGAAAGTTAGGTTAGGCGGTATTCTCGTCTCGAGGCTCCTTTTCCTCCTCGTTCACGAATTGAAGAGGCCTTTATGATGGGATACCGCTTTATGGAACGGCTTCGCCGCTATTATATCGTGCAGCGGCCGTTCGTTGAAAGTAGGGGCGGCAGTCAGTCGCAGCGGAAAGAGGACG
Organism: Trachymyrmex cornetzi; assembly: GCF_001594075.2. Lineage (NCBI taxonomy): Eukaryota > Metazoa > Arthropoda > Insecta > Hymenoptera > Formicidae > Trachymyrmex > Trachymyrmex cornetzi. Next base: position 853,111 of record NW_017297394.1, read on the forward strand.
AAGCAGTATCGAAACGTATATGGTTTTCGGCCTCGAGAAAACGGGTAAGTTTAGGTGAAGATTGAAAGGGAGGAAGCTATGATACGAGTCGACGAAAGGAGAGAGAAGGCGGTGGAGAAGAGGAGGACACGAAGGAGGAGCGGAGGGAGAACTGTGCTTTGGACCACGAACCCGGGACTATTGTCGGGATAATGAAGCCAAGGCGAGATTTCTCCCTTTTCAGCCGCGCACGGCGAAACGATATCTCGAATGACTGATTGTGCGATCCCTTTGGCTGCCGGGGCTGCACGTAATGCATCGCCGTGAAGTCACGTTGTTACGGAAGACTAGAGGAGAGCCTCGGATGAGACCTCAACGTAGTGATCAGTATCGCGCGTAGGGGCTCCTCTTTGAGGGCGAGTTAATTACTGAATTGATTACCGCGAATGTATTGTGAAGCAGCGGCTGTGACGTGCAATTAGGATAACGAGTACTATTCCGCTGATTTTAATAGGTAGTTGTAGTCACACGTGTGTCGTTAAGATTACAAGTATCTGTTTCGTTCACATTAACGCTTAATTCAAGAAGTATCGTTGATGATTGTAGGGACCATTATCCTACGCTTTACTATAAATATGTATATTTTCGAGAAATATCAACTTGAGATACGCTATCGTCTCAAGATATACTACTAGCAGGAAATTTTCTACGTACGTTAAAAAATTCGCCGACGAGATATACCGCTGCTCCGAGCGGTAAGCCAAGGTTAAACGCATTGCCATCAGTTTCCCCGGTTTGTGTAAATCACGCCGGAGACAGTATTAAAAATATACGTAAGTGAAGGAAAAATATATTACTGCAGACCCCTCTTCCGCCCCAATTCCAGTAACATGGCGTGGGTGAAGGGAAAAGCCTCGCACAACCTAAGAAGGATGAAGGGAGGATGGGGGAAAGTGGAAAACCGTTGAAACATCACGGGGGACTTATTACGCGTGTTGCGCGGTCGAGTTTCACCTATCGCGGACGGTACACTCGCATATTTTAAGCCGGTCATTTTTCAGCATTTACGCTATACATCTACGTCGAATTTGCATGAACCAACGATTCGCGACTTGTTCAGGCCAACTTTCGGTGTCTCCACACGACACAGCTCGAAAAGTCCCCTCACGAATACTCACCGACAATCAACCATCCGCTTTAAACAGACCGCAATTTTCTAGTTGTATGCACACAATTCGTACAATTTATAATAAGTTTATCTTTTAGTCTGTTCGTTTGAAATTAATCTTGTGACAAAAAAAAAGAGACACAGATGAAGACCACAAGCTTGAACAAAACACGAAGGCTGCGTTCAACAGAAAAAGCAGCTTTGCAACTAAAATTCTTTAATATGATTGGTCTTACCTTTAATTTCTCATTCTATGGATCTAAATGTATTATATGAACCAATCATATTAATGAATTTTACAACAATCGCAAAGCTGCTTAACTACTGAATACAGTTATTGTAATTAAAATAAAAAGAAATAATTGTAATCGTTTTTCTGCACGATTATTTAATCTTTGCGTAATAATTTCACGCGTATATACCAATACTATTTACAGCCGAACCTCTCAATTAATCACAGCACCGCTCGATACATTTCTAACGAAGGAAATTGAGGTAATATCACTTGGGGAAAATCGCGAAACAAACGTTCCGATATTATCGGCAGATGCGTCGTTTATGGCAAGCGAGCTGTGACGACGCAGCGAACGGGAAAACGATAAATTCTGCAGGATCGCTCGTGACATTACGGTAACACGATTCCGTGGCAGTCAGAGTTTGTGAACCAGTTGAGAGACACTGGTCTAATCCTAATGCACGCCGTCTTATTTATGCAGCAGCGTCGTTTCGCACCGCAACGCTGAAGACCTTAACGGCTTTCAATTTCCGTTGGCCATCAATATTATTTAGTTTAGTTTGGACCACCCTCTCGCGCACGGGATGCCCCGCCACCCCTTCGGCATGCTCCTCACGCCTCTGCCAAGGAAATTACTTGTCCTCTCCCTCCTTTCTCTCGCACCGGATCCACCGGCTCCTTTCGCGTCCCTTTACCCGTGCAGCCTTCCTTTTCCCGTACAGCCTGCATTCGCAATCGCACCAAGTTCTGCACTACCCTTAAGGATGTTCTTCATATCTCATGACTCGATATCCTTTGCATCGCCCTGGTTAATGGTCGAAAAAGATTTCACCGATGAGAGCAGATTTATCTTCTAGGTGCTAAAGAAGTCGCTGTATTCCAACCAATTCAATTTTAAGAAGATAAATTTTCTCGGTTATTTAATCTCAATTTAACTTACACTGTTTATCTTTTTCTAATTCTAATAATTAAATTTAATTCTTAGAATTAGAAAAAGATAAAAAAGTTAATATAAGTTAAATCGAGATTAACGTTAACCTTATGTTAATCTTATATTGTTGGAACCGGGTCTAAAAGGTTCAAATAAATATAGAAAGTGTGTGTAATCGGCAGGATATCTAAATTGCGATATTATAACAAAATACACACATAAAAGGCAGTAAACTACTAACGCTCGGTGTTGGTAGCTAAGTATATATATTATATTAAGAAATTACAAATTATCATAGACGTTTCGGTCTTAAATTAGACCCTCTTCAGTAAAAGAAAGTAATTTCTTAATATAATATATGTATATATATACTTAGCTACCAACACCGAGCGTTAGTGGTTTACTGCCTTTTATATATTTTGTTTGAATATCAACTACTGTTTGATCTAATTTGCGATATTATATTTCGCAATTATAATTATTCTCTCAAATCTTTTTATTGTTCTAATAATTAGCTCGAAAAATAGTGTTCCCAAAAATCTACGATTGGAGATTAAGACTCCTAGATTTCTTTATCAAGAAATTTAATCAGGAAACGAGAGATTTTCCGCAAATATTTATACTGAATTTAACCAGCTGCTTTCATAGTTATCGAATGATGTAGTGGTATTAAATAACATCCCCGTCAAAATGATTCGTATTGGCGCAACTAATCCCTGTCTTACGGCGCATTATCAGGATTATGCACGTATTATTAATATCTGGCCAGTGAGCGTGTTGCAAAATGTATTCCATTAGGTTAAACACTCAAATCCGATAGCTCCCCATCTGGACAAGAGTAAACGCACTTTCTCACGACTCTACGCAAAATACCTCGTTGCATTCACGTTCCACCTCACAACTCCCCTTTCCCCTATCCTGCTTGGTCGCCGATAAAATGGAATTACAAACCAATTCGATTCGTACGGTCCGCAGTAGAATGAAACGTTTTGCAAGTTCCCACGAAACACGATCGCTTCGGTTGCCCGCCAATCCTGATGTTTCTCTCGTATCTTCCTTCTTTTATCTGATGCTTCTCTTCTTTCTATCCCCTTTTTCTCCCACACGTTCCTTGTAGTGAGCTACAACACGAGAGTATGCTGTTTGCAATGCGATAAGTAGTAAAACTATTTTCCGTCCGTACGTCGGCTGCGTCTGTTTATACGCAACCTGAATGAAAGTTTTATCGAAGAATCATTACAGTTAGACGAAAGAAAGAAAACAGTATCGAGCTAAGAAACCAAAATGTTTTAAAAACCATATAGATAGATGCATAAATAAACTTTATTCAATCCTGAAACAAAATCTTTTACAGAATACGCAGCATAAAAGATACAAAAAATTGCCAAGAATTTTAGAATTAATAAAATATAATATTGATTTTATAAAGAAAGAATACGAAAGGGTGAAAACAATTTTATATATATCTCTATTTATAAGAGAGATTTTCTCTTTTTTTAATTGTTAAATAATACGGCAACGCATACAGTGTCAATGTAATCAATCCCATTAAATTGAGAAATTTTCTGTCTCTAACTGGGTTCTCTCTCGCTGTTTATTTACAGTCGATCGTTCGATTTCTAAACCTGTCGCTCGTAATTCACTGTAACAGGATCCCGAAGCAATTACCCCAAGTTGCAGAAGGGCAGAATACTGATGGTAAGACTTAAGACTTTACGCGCAAAACTTGGACGTATAATCTTACAAAGGCTCTCCTAATTCAAGACATGGCTATAACAAAACTAAACTTCAGTAAAGGGAGAGAAAGATTCTTTTCATGAAGATCGTCTCTAACATCTCTCAAAGATCTCTCCATTGCATAGAGAATTTCAGTACAAAGAAAAATATAAATATCTCGACTGCTATTTAAAGCAAAGATATCGCGAGTCAGGGAAAAATGGCTGACGTGTAGAAAAATGTGCTGATAGCTTTAAAAAGTCTTAAATTAGAACAAGAAAAACTTGCATTCACTGAATCTCTACTAAAGAATGGATAACAAAGTGGAGAATCTCTCGCAGATTTGTTACGATCCTCGTTTATATTGTAATACATATAGATTTTTGTCTCGGTTTAAGCAACAGAAGCTTAATGCACTTGTCTCTCCAAAGTACGTCCTAAAAGATCCTTCGTCTTTATTCCATTTTTCCTTTCCAGCATAAAGTTTTTTCTCAAGATCTTTTTATTATAAACAATACCATCAGTTTTGTCAAATGCGATTCTTCGACGCAATTTCGCTTGAGAAAAATACGATATTCAACAAAGGCACGACCGCGCACGTTGTTCGGTTATAATGGCATTCATAATAATTTCGCCGAAAAAGACACTGTAATTTAATAATCCCCGATAATCTCCCAACTGGGAGCCGGCGAGCAAGAAGAGAACAGGTGCGACCAAGGCGATGATGAACGGGCCGCCTTCCCAGCCGGATTTTTCCACAATTTGTTTTCACCGGACCTGGCAACGGGACGATGCTATGGCCGCATTCCGCTCGAAGATATTTCCCTCAAACCGATATTGCGAAGACAATGGCATACTCTCTGCGGCGTCGTGATTAAAACAAGCATCCTTCGAATGGCAGCAGGAGGACGGTGGAAGAGAAAAGCGATGGAGAAACGCGAGATAAGGAGAAGGTCGCTCCGTTTTCTCGGAGTTAGCAAGGATTGAGAACAAGAGAGTCGCGTAGACGGAGTTTAGAGTTCTTTTCATTACCAGCTCACCTCGCACAAATGCGACGATCACAACGTCGGATTCTCATATATATACCGTCGTTTGTTCTTGTTTCCGATTTTCCCATGGTTTTAACGATTATGTTCGTGGAAACTGCGCTTATGTTCCTGCGATATTTGAGATACCATCGCTTTAACGAATAGCAAGAACGTCTAGAAATAATGCGTGAGATAGCGTTAAATTTCTGAGATGATTCGATTAGACATTGATTGATTATTTGCAAATAAATTTAAATAAGTATCCTTAATATACGGCAACTTATGAATTCGATTAAGTATTATGCCCAACTTCTTCACTTCCAGATAAGTTGCGGATAACCTTATCCAGGAGATATCTCCATTGTAATCTGGGAGATATCTCTTGGATAAAGTTATCTAAAAGTGAAGAAATTAGGCATTAGAGACTTATTTATAGGATAACGATTTAATTTTATAAAATAAATAATTATTTTCAGAAAACTTGTAAATTATGCACTTCAATTTTATGTGAGAATTCTGATCCATCAATTTACGTTACTCTGCTTGTTTTTCTCTTTTGTTTTGCTGCTCCTTTTTCTTTCTCACATACTTTTCCACGAACTACCTATTTTTTTACATTCGTCAAATTAAATTCCATTAAGCGCGCGTTTAGTTCTTATCAATTGTCATTAACGCATTTATAAATGAGCTGAATCCAATCGGGCGTAGTAATCAACCGCCGAACATAGCCGGATACACCGCTGGTGCAACATTGACTGGCTAACCTGTGCGACCCTTGCATCCCCTGTGCCTAACACCGCTGTGCCCGTCCACCCACCTCCCAACCCCTTTATTATTCCGTTATATGTGTAGATGGTGTACGAGATACCGCATGATCGAATCACGGAGCAGTTCGGACACGATAACCTAATGAACGGACTGAATAATGATCAGGCGACGATTATGCGCTGTCTATTAAATTGATTCGTCCTGTTCTACGCGCTATCCTGCCATGACCTGCCAAAAGGAGGAACGTCGACGAGCAATGCGCAACCGTTGATCCTTAACGAACTCTACACAGCAGGATTACGACGGGAAATCCAATTTGCCTCTTTAATCCCGCAACCCAGCGCCTCTTTTACTTACTGACGACAGCAAAGAGTGTGGATGTACCGCTGTCCTCGAGGGCTCGAGAAATCGCTTTGTACTTTAACTCGTCGCTAGTCTCTAATTCACTTCCTGACGTGTGGCGCGATAGCACAAAAAAACGATAAAATAAATTTTCCATTTTTTTCTAAGAATAAAACTAACAAAAATACGCGTTTGACGTTATTGGATTTAAGGATAAAAATAACGTGATTTAAGTACACTCGTATCTCGTATATCGCTATGGAGGTTAAATCCTTTATCTATATTTTTCGTGCATAACCATTCTTCGGTTTCTTAATTAGACTAACTAAACGAAGCTGGAGAATCTACTCTTCGGAGAATGACGGCGCGACGGCGGCGATCCGACGCTGGCCTACCTCGAAAAGCGCAAGTTGTTTCGCGAAGGCATTGCCGAGGGTTTTAAGTCCGACTTACACGATATCTTTCCCGTACACTCACGATGCCACTGCATTTTATCCTATGATACCGTCCTCGTTACTGCAAGTATCTATTAAAATTGTTACAATAGAGCGGCGAACCTGCATCTCGCGGAAAAGGAGCACGGCGAGTTTTCTTTATATATAAATACGATTATATGCTTCTATTGCGTATTATATGTAATATCCACGTAAGAAGCTTCCCGATACGAAAACGATATAATCCGTTTGTTAACCGGCTTTAGAATGAGGGGAATCGCTGAAAACGCATGAAATGTAGCTTCGAGCAAATCCAATGACATTTGATAGAAAATTAATTATAACAATCCGTGAAAATGTTTTATATATCGACATTGTTGCTATAGATAATTTTTTTATCAGGTATTTTTTCAATACATATTTACAATATTGTGAAATATTTTATATATCGACGTTGTTACTATAGATAACTTTTTTATTAGATATTTTTTATTACATATTTACAATATTGTGAAATATTTTATCATAACTGCTATCATTACTGGATGCCAATCATTTTTTCTAACTGCCAGTCAAAATTTGCTTTTTTTAAATTATTAATCTCCATTCTATCAAAGTATTTGTAACTAACCAAAAATACGTCGGAGTAACAAATATTACAATATCCTATTTGAATAATAACTCTATAATTTTATGAGTATTGCAAATTCTGCAGTAATAGCATTTCGCGTCAAATTTTATTCAAATTGATCAAGAGACTTCAAAAATATTTAATGGTGAAATAGCTAAAAGAAATATGGACAGGATTAGGTAAATGAAAAATATTTTAAACAATTGCAAGTTTGATATACACATATTTTTACGTTTCGCCCTAAATTTTTTAAACAAACAGAATAAACTGTTTCCTCATCATGCGTCAATCTATAAGAAGCAAATGAGGATTGCATATTACCACGTGCTTTTTCAACGTCTGCCGATTCACTTCTCGCGGACGCGGACTAACGGACGGCGGGTTCCAAATTTCCGGATGGCACTCCGTGCAGCAGGGATTATTTGTGATCCAAGTCGAGGAATTTCCGCCCCGAGGCTTCACCGTTTCCGGACATTTCCGATTTTGATGACAATCGAAGACAAAGACAATGTTCTCAAATACCATTCACGTATTTGTACATCGTTCTACAAATCTATTTATACAAGTCTCTGAGAATTTGCGCAAAATATTAAGCGAAAAATATCGCAAGACGCGCGAATAGTGTCAATATTGCAATTGATCGCTCCGCGTTATTTCGCAGAAGCGCAGTTTCTTTTTTTTTAAGGAAAAAGCTGTCGGCATGCATCTCGCATCTTCGCAACCTCCGACAATCACTTTGTGCATCGCCGATCGTAACATCCGACGATTCTTTGCAGTCCCCCCCCCCTCTCTCTCTCTCTCTCTCTCTCTCTCTCTCTGGAAGCGACGAAGTTCTCGCGTGCCGGAAATTGAAAGTCCGCGACGTGACATCCGGAACGGTAGATCTTCCGCGACCTCCACTGAAACTTCATATTAACGACTTGAAGGAAAAGGAAGCCGCGTGACTTTATAGACACACCTCCACGCTCCCGAATCTCTCTCTCTCTCTCTCTCTCCCCTCCTTTCTTCTTTCCTCCTTTTTCTCTCTAGATATTTCTTTTTTTTCTTCGCGCCACGCATTTCGCGACGTGCGACCCGTCTTCTCCGAGACGACGACGTCGAGTTTCCCATTAAATTTCCCCTGTCCTTCCCCATTCCCTACTCACACCCACTGTCGATTCGTGCTATCTCGTGGCAACGATCCGCGCGTTATAATCGATTCGGCCTGATTTCGGTTAACTGCCGTCATCCAGAGTTTGGCGGCGCGTCCGAACCCCCGCGAGCAAGCCGCGCCGTAGTTGTGTCAGCCATCAAACCCCTCCATTGCGCTACCGAGCTCGCGAGATGAGGGATGAAGCGTGCGTTTCATCACCGTGCTAAAATTATCTCTCGGATTCTCCTCGTTTCAAAATGTATATCTGTAATATTATTCAGTGAACCGAATCGGCAATTCATTAACTGACTTTAACTTAGCAATTTGCCTGCGGCTGTTTAAATTCTGAATTTATTTCACAGGAGAATAAAATAATAATTAAATTTTACGAGAACTAATTTCAAAAGTATTTAAAATTTTAACTTGAGAAAAAATTTGAGAATTCTAAAAATATATGTTTAACGAATGCGTGTATTACAGGGATCCTAAAGCCGTCTATATTACCGACTAAATCGTAATTTTTGTATAACAATTACTTTTTCCCTCTTTTACAGATTCGAAAATCCTTTTCCAGGATTAAAGTGCATTAATAAGTGTCTGTAAGGTGGAGTTTATGCTGAGAACGACAAAAAATTTTTCTTAAGATTAAAATTTCTTATTAGACAAAAATTACGATTTAGTCGGTAACACAAACGGCTTTAGGATCCCCTTAATCCTACATTACTCGCGTGGTTTTTTTTAACATAATTACTTATATAGAATGTTTCTGACATTCTCCAACATTATATTTCAATTTTCATTATTCTTTTTGATGATTTATCATCCATTTTTTTTTAAATTAACTCAATCGGGTAACTATTATTTAATAATGTGTCGACTACAAACTGTAAGTTCTTTTGATGAAAACATGGATGTTACAAAAGAATTGCCCTATCCTAAACTATATATTGTATCGATCTTATGGCATAACGGATGATTCGATAGAAAAGACAAGTATCTTCCTGAGAAGGATGTTTTGTGGAACCAATCTAATATAATCCTATTATTTACTATTTTGATCGAAATGTTTAAAAAATTAATACTTTGTTCCTCCTCAAACTCAACTCTAAATTGTAGTCTTGTATGAAAATTATTGAATATATCCAGTATATCATTAAGACTGTTTTTTGGAGATGCCAATAGGATATCATCTACATATCGGTAATAAAATGGTTCTAATCCGATACTTTCGAGTGCCTTGTCCTACATGACAATAATCTACAATAATCGGTGACAACGGCGATCCCATTGGCACTCTGAAAATCTGCTTATATATCTTTCCGTCAAACGTAAAAAATGAAGATGATAATATAAATTTCGTAGCTAGCATAAATTCTTCTATGGGTAAGATCGTCTTCTGTTTTATGTATGACCATCTGTTTTTTATACCGACTAATGCCAAATCTAACGGAATATTTGTGAGTAATAATGTCACGTTCAGTGACACCATTATGTAATCCTCCGGAATAATTTTACCTGATATCTGTTCGTATAAATCGAAACTATTTTTTATAAAACTATTACAATGTGGTAAGCTATTATTATGTAAAATTTTATGCAAAAAAGAAGCCAAAGCAAATAATGTGGTGTTTTCATAAGAGATAATAATTCTGAATGGAAAATCTTTTTTATGTACTTTCGAAAGACCATAAACTTTCGATAATGGAGTTTCGCACGTTTTTAGAGAATGATATTTTTACTTAGAAATGTATTCACAAGAGTGCCATCTTTTTAAAATCATTGTTAAATTTGTTTCTAAATTATATATATATGCTTGAGTTTTCTACATAATTATTTTGATGGTCCAAGGTGTCCTGGACATCCCACGCGAATAATAACAGAAACAGTTTATAGCATTTAATGTGTTAGGTCAATTATTAATTGTCTTATATCAGGATTCAACATTTTCACGAGTCCAGAGACAAGTGGCTCTATTTAATGCTAAAATACAGCGCAATTTTCGTATTACTTCACATCTCTTGATCATTCGCCAGCTCGGCATTAACTTTGCTTGTATGCAACGGGTGTCTCGCGAGTAACGACTTATGTATGCTCTCGCAGGGACTGCTATGTGCACCTGTGTGTCGCGCGAGGGATGAAGGGAGCGAAGGGGAGATAGGAGCTGATTGCGTCCGGCCGAGATGATTGCTTTTCGCGTGACTATGCAGACGCATACAGACACGCGCGCGCGGACGCTCGTGAGTGCAAACATCGACGGACGTAAACATGCGCGCATATTCACACGCATGCGGATCGTGCGCTTGTATTCGCAAGCGATTACCTTCGTGCGAGCGAACGCACGGCGTATGGAACGGCGGCAAGGGGGATGTTTCAATATTCCGACAGTTTATTCGTCTGGATCGGTGGACATCGGCTACCGGCGGAAAATCACTTCGATTTTAGTTAACACATCGCTGTTACACGCTCGAAATAACACGGGATAGTCACTGATGAAATAGCGTGTGCTGCGATTTTTCTAAGTTCTCCCTCGAGGATCAGTAAAATTTTTCATCTCGAAGAGAGGGAAAAATCCTTGGTCACATGACTACGATTATTGTCACCGTCGTATTTAATTCCTTTATCCAAATTTATAGAGATATAATATCTGAGTTCTTTATGCTTTCATTAAAAATAAAAAAAAAGCTCCTGTTTTGATATTGTATTTTTCCGAAATATAATTTTAATGACGATTTTAATTCGAACACTGAGAAAAAAAATCAAAATATTCGCAAGTAAATGTTGTACGTTTTCTTTGATATTTAATGGTTATAAAAAAATTTAACTATAGTGACAAAATACGAGTATATCTACATTCCTGTGAAATATCTCATTAAGATGTTTTTTTGGTAAATCGAGTTACCATAGAAATGTTTTATTTTTTTATATAATGAAGTTAAAGTACCTAAATTAACGAGTGCAAAGTTCTACGGTAAGTTAACGATGAAATAAGAGAGAAAAAATGTTGAAAATGTAACTTTTCATGTATAACTTAGTGACAGAGGCTCGCAGACGCTTCTTTGACTAACTGCACACAAATCTTACCATGGACTTTTCTCAAAAACGAGATTATAATAATTTAAAAAATTACGATTTTATAATGGTCACAAAAAAGTAATAGATCAACGGTCATTCTGGAAAGATATTTACGTGCATAAATTTGCATATAAATTTAACCTCGAAAAGTAAACATAATCTTATCTTGTTATCGTTCGATGAAGATGCAGCTCTTGATTTACTATCGTATGTCCCATACTATTTTATTAAAATATGGGTATAGTTTTAATATCTTATCCAAATTATTCAGATATTTATAACTTGTTAGGTGGGCCCTGGTGAGGCATTCCAAATTTTCAGTACTTTACTAAAGAACCATCTTAAGGGTCGGTATAATTCCATCTTCAGATAAACTATGTGGTAATTTACCTATTGGATAAACAAAAGAATAAAAGAGTAAGAGCATAAAAGAGTAAAAGAGTAAGACAGTGAGTTGAAGTTTATCGAAAGATCCAGTGACAAATGACAATGGAATCGACATCGAATCGATGTCGATTCGACGTCGAAATCATCAAATTGACGTCGAATCAACATCAATTCGAAATTGATTCCATTGTCATTTCTCACTGGGGATGGGACGACCTAGCCTAATTGTAAAAAAATAAACCAGATGGGTTTATGTTTGTTAGGAATAAAATTTTTATTTTTGAGACTGTAATTAAAAACAAGAATTATTTCAAACTGAGAGAAAGGATTTTGTTAATTTAGCAAGCCACCAGTACTTTTAACCGGTGATCGGTAAATATGTAACAACAAATTATGTTGTTGTGATTGCTGCTAGTCTGCTATACCAACCAATTATTAGTAACGGAAACAAACTATATAGAATCTAACCTATCTTTTGGATAGACTTTAGCTCGTTTACATAGAATTCGTAGATGATCGTAGAGTCTTAAGTTGTAGGAAACCGACCAAGCACAGTCAAATATAGGGAGAATACTTGACTAGGATTAATCAATTTCTTACGATTTGAGACCTTGCAACTGTCTACGACTTTTATATATATATGAGCCTCTTATTTGCTAGCGATACTATTGATTATTTGTTACATTGACGAATTAATTCGCAATCGTAACAAATCGGTTGTTTTTTTAACAAATATCACATTTGCTTTCCCTTGATTTGTTCCTATAACAAAATCTTTTCTCTTAGTGCAGTGAAGTAAATATTATATAATTAAGATATTTAACAAACGGCTCAATTAATGACAATTTAAGATACCAACTCAAGAGCTATGAGCCAAACTAATGACGTGTGTGAAGTTGGCACCTCATCTTTTGGTACCTCATCTTTTGGCACAGCAAGTTTTGATAAGAGTTCCATTGGCACCCGAAATAGTTCTATAGTTCCTGATAGATTTTATAAATAGTTCCGTTCATTTAGTTAAAAAAAATAACACTTGAAAATTTACGGTGCTAACTTCTCGTGGCACCGCAAAATTCGAAAAAATCAATTGAAAACTATGAAATTTTATAGTTCTCGATGAGTTCTACAGTTCCTGATATGTTTTAACAATAGTTCTGGTCTCTAAGTTATTTTAAATAATAATTAAACCCGCGCGCGCTAGCATCGCACCACAAGAGTAAAGTACCTCTTAACAGCCAATTCCAGCCGACTTTTTGGCATTTTCCTATAATTTTATAGTAATAGTTCCGACAATTTCTATAGATTTCGCTCAGAGTTCTGGTTTTTAAATACTTTTTAATAATAATTAAACACGCGCCCTGGCACCGCACCACAAGAGTAAACTACCTTTTAACAGCCAGTTCCAACCGACTTTTTGGCATTTTTCTATAGTTCTACAATAGTTCCGACGATTTCTATAGATTTCGCTGAGAGTTTTGGTTTTTAAATATTATTTTTATAATAATTAAACCCGCGCGCTGGCACCGCACCACAAGAATAAAGTACCTTTTGGCAGTCAGTTCCAGCCGACTTTTTGGCATTTTCCTATAGTTCTACAATAGTTCCGACGATTTCTACAGATTTCATTCAGAGTTCTGGCAGTTAAATATCTTTAAACAATTTTTTAATCTGAGCGCTGGCACCGCATCACAAGAGTGAAATACCTTTTAACAGCCAATAATAGCCGATTTTTTAGCATTTTCCGATAGTTCTACTACAGTTCTGACGATTTTTACTGATTTAGCTAAGAGAGTTATGTCCTTTAAGTACTTTTTATAGATTATTAAGTTTGCGCGCTGGCACCGCATCGCATGATTAACGTACATCTCTTAAGGAGGTTGTAAAGGTATAAAGCATATATTAATATTTGCGCTTTAAACAAGCCAAATTTAGAATAATTTGTATTTTTTTCAAGTAATTCTTAACATATTGCATTCGCCTTACAATCTCCTTAGCAACCATAAAAAACGTATACATTCTTACGCCGAAATAATAATTATCCAATTTTTTTCGTATTATTTTACGCACATTTTCTTTAAATTCGCAATAAATTTTGAACAGTTTAAAATGCTAGTAGCATGAAATTGACGAATAATTTAATTTGTAAAATTATTATTTTCTCAGTTTAATTGTGTTGTAAATACGAAAGTAACCGATGATCAGTAATATATTAAAAAAAAACTTGTACTTAAAAATTGTAAAAGAATACAATCTCAACATTCAAGTTTGACCGTAGTTGCCGCTTCTCTTACTTACAATCAGTATTACTTACAAGAAACGTTTAAACTAATGGAAAATCGGTTGGAACCAGTTGCTAAGGAAGTTGTAAGGCAAATGCAATATGTTAAGAATTACTTGAAAAAAGTACAGATTATTCCAAATTGCATTTGAAAGTAATACAAAAAAATTAGAAACAGATGACCATCTAGATCAAAAGTTATTTCAATAAACATTATTATTTTTTAAATTTGTACTCTAATGGACATATATGAAAATGTATTAAAATAATGATAAAAATCTCAATTTTTTTACATAAGTATTACTTATGAATTCAAATAAATTTATGTAAAGTTACATTGAGATGCAGACATCAATTATTCAGTAAATAAACAAAATATTTATTTGTTAAAAATTGATTCGTGAATCTCAATGAAGCCTTGCATAAGTTATTTTTAATACTAAAAATAATTATCTAAAAAAATTTAGATTTTTGGTACTTTTAAAATTTCTATTTATGACAATAAAATTAATAAAAAGTTAAATAAATAGTCTATAAAAATGTGTTACTCAAAAAAACACAACGTTACGAATACAAATTTCACATGTATTTGGCTTGTTTAAAGCGTAAATATTAATATATTTTTTATACCCTTACAACCTTTTTAAGAGGTACATTATCATGCGGTGCGGTGCCAGGGCGCAAACTTAATAATCTTTAAAAAGTACTTAAAGGACGGAACTCTTTGAGCTAAATCAATAGAAATCGTCGGAACTGTTGTAAAGCTATCGGAAAATGCTAAAAAATCGGCTGGTATTGGCTATTAAAAGGTACCGTACTTCACTCTTGTGATGCGGTGCCAGCGCTCAGATTAAAAAAATTGTTTAAACATATTTAAATGCCAGAACTTTGAACGAAATCTATAGAAATCGTCGGAACTATTGTAGAACTATCGGAAAATGCCAAAAAGTCGGCTGGAACTGACTGTCAAAAGGTACTTTACTCTTGTGGTGCGGTGCTAGCGCGCGCGGGTTTAATTATTATTTAAAATAACTTAGAGACCGGAACTATTGTTAAAACCTATCAGGAGTTGTAGAACTCATCGAGAACTATAAAATTTCATAGTTTTCAATTGATTTTTTCGAATCTTGCGGTGCCACGGGAAGTTAGCACTGCAAATTTTCAAGTGTTATTTTTTTTAACTAAATGAATGGAATTATTTATAAAACCTATCAGGAACTATAGAACTATTCCGGGTGCCAATGGAACTCTTATCAAAACTTGCGGTGCCAAAAGATGAGGTGCCAACTTCACACACGTAAACTAATGTAATTTCCCAAAAAATAAAAATGTAAAAGATGTAACAAATGTAACCAACTATTATAAACTTACAATATATTAAATTCGACATATAAGAATCTATAAATCATAAAATAATAATGGATTAACTGGATGACATGATGTATGTCTGACAATTACTTTGGTATGTAGCTTTTAAAAGTTCCACTATAAAAAAGGATGTTCGCATAATAGATGTAGTGTGAAACGATCTTAAAAACTAATAATTCAAATTAACAGCTATAAATTAAAATTTTTAAACCTATGAACGGACGAAATGAACAACTTAACATTAGTCACATAAAATATACGTTTCGACCTATGCACGAGGTCATTTTCAATTGTAAAACAGAACCGTTATAAAATTATTAAATCAGATACCATATCTGTCTTTATAATACAATGATAAATATTATATCTGACAAATAAGTGTTTAAACATTTTTTTCCTTAATGCATAATATCGAAACGCAACGAACATCATTCTCCACAACTTGCATAATTTTTCTTCAGTTATATGTTTTGATTCTACAAAATAACATATTAAAAGCTCATCAAAATCGGAAAGGGACACTTAAATCCCTTCCCGTGTTAGCCGATTTGTAGCGGTTCCGAAATTCATTCATAACAGCCTCGCTTAAAGTGAGCTCGTTGTAAATACCATGGAGACAATCGCGGACGAGTTTGGCGTTGCGGATAAGATGCTGCATATCTTGGAGCCGTCTGAAATTGATCCTAATCCGCCTGTTCAGTCTCGCTTCCGTCTGCCAATTCTCCCAAGGTACTTAACGCCAGGACGAAGAAAGAACACGCATGGAGGAGCAAGGAAGACAGGAAATACGGTAAAGAAAAAAGGGCGAGAGACCCTCCATTCAATGGAGAGAAAGAGGTTGCGCTTCTCTTCAACGAGAGGCACTTATATTCGGAGGAGCATCCGGCGCGCGAGAGAATGTTCCGTGCATTATGCATGACACAACGATGCTTAATGTTCGTCCGAATTATCCCCCGCTCCGCGTTCCATCAGCATCCCAAGCCGCACGATTCCGAATTTTGTCGAGCGGACCACGAAAATGCTAATTGAAGCGTTACTGCAATTACTTTTAAAGATGCTCTCAAATATCTGTTATTAACTTCCGCCACCCAGAAAGTTTGCCGAGCAATGACTGGCTGAGAGTACGGGATTTTATTCACATCATATTCTAGTTGCTTCCAATATAAGATCGCAAATAACGATCTCAATTCCCAATTTATACGTAAATGGAAAAAATGTTCCTACGAAAATATGCGAGGACTGCATTTTTTATTACATCGTTGTTATACCGATTTTTATATAATTCCGAAAGAATTTAGACATTTTATTCTTGGAAGGAGAAATCAACACGTTTATTCGATATGTATAAAATCGGCAAAATCACAAAGTATGCGATGTAACATATTTCTGAATTCAGCATTATATTAAGGATTACGAAAATATTGGAGTTATATCGCGATTACAGTTGTTACGAGCGCAATCTCTGATCGTATCGAAATTCCTTCGGAAAAGTCGTTCGCTATTTGCGCGAAATTGTCACGAAACTGTCACTGTAAAATATATAGGACGATAGCAGTTTCCTATATGCTCCGCGGAATATCGCGGATCGCCATTGCGAACCATGCTGGTACCATATATTTTTATCTTGGACGCAAATCGCCGGTTGTCATGGAAATCTACCGCGGCCTGAATATCGATATCAAC
The DNA here is from genome assembly GCF_001594075.2 of Trachymyrmex cornetzi. Taxonomy (NCBI): domain Eukaryota; kingdom Metazoa; phylum Arthropoda; class Insecta; order Hymenoptera; family Formicidae; genus Trachymyrmex; species Trachymyrmex cornetzi. The sequence goes on from NW_017297394.1 coordinate 870,263, forward strand.
GCACGTCAACGACGCCGACGAAGTAGAATGAGCCATCGATGCCTAAATCGCAATCTAAAATCTTCGTGCGTTTATCAGAAATTCGCATTGAAACGCAGAGATTACAAAAATCGTTTATCAATAAAGTAAAACACATATCTCTGGTAACTAATCAAACTAAAGCTCTTTCTCGAACGTCGATTTTGTTAACTTCGCAACATTCTTTCTCCTCGCAATATCGCGACACAATAACTTATTCCGCGAACTTCACTCTAACGTCCCTGACTTGATTTACTTCTCGTTCCGCTATTTCGAGCACGCTTAGAAATTGCAATGCGTCTTGCACCCATTTCGCGACAGTCACGGCTCGATATGTAGGAAATGAAGTGTCCGACCGCTCGTATCCGCGTTCCCTCTCTCTCTCTCTTTCTGTCTGTATTTCTCTCTTGCGCGACTTGTAAAATTTCAGGATGTTCGGGCAGCGAGTAAGTTACACGACGTCCCGCGTACGAAACGAACGAATTAATTATTCATGCACGCCCGACGTCCGACGTCCGAACCGGCGCTGCGCGCCGCGCCGGGGCAGCGTCGTCGTCATTTCGCAACGGCAGCGCGCGAATCCGGCACACCGACGTTGTTTAGCATGACTATAGCGCGACGAGTATACCCCTGGTACATAAGGAGAACACATTTACGGCCACAGATCCGCGCTGCGCATCCTTTGTACGGACCGTGTCGACGGACGCGCGTAATGGCTGTAATTAATGCGACGCGCGTCCAATCGAAACACTGCGCGCGTCGACGTGCCGTGACAACGTCTCTTTTGAAAATCCACCCAGTCCCGTTCCGATCCTGAAACGCTATGGAAGACGTAAGACAAGCATGCGAAATCATCTAACATGCTCTACAGGATAAAATCGAATTTTATAAGAGATGCCTGAGAGGAAATATGTTGAGAGTTTCTCTACATGAGGTATAAAGGATGCCGTAGAGAGAGTTTCGTGTGTTTTTTCTCGTTTGCAAATTCTCCGATCTTTTCTTCTGACAAAAATGTCAGGGCGACTTTGTTAGTGAGCTTAATAAGCTCCGACTGATCGCGGCGACAAGCATATAAAATAAATTGCGTTCCATCTGGCATTATATGCAACGTCAAAAATATGTATTTACATTTGCATTATTATTACGTTCCAGTAATGGACATGACTATGGGCGTTGCCACAACGTTGAAGACGACAAAAAAATTCAAACAAAAACTGGGTCGACAACTACATGCAAATCTGCTTTGCATTATTCTCATTTTGTGGTATCTATTAGTAGGACTTCACAGAATGTTCGCAAAGCTGCTTCAAATGTATGACCAACATTCAAATTAATCTTGATATTTTAAATAAAGAACAAAATATTTTTACAAAATATTGTTATTATTAACTCAATATAAAAGTTTTTCGATATGACCCCTATAAAACTTTAAATTTCTATATTAAAAACTACTTTTGTCATCAGTTTAGATTTTATAATACAATAGACTATTAGAGAACAATTTTTTAAATAACTCCAGTAAAAATTCTCAGCATGTATGCGCAATTTAATTTTATAGAAATTGTTATCAAAAAATATTAATAATATTTTAAGATTTGCTATATATATATATAAACAATATTAAGAATCTTTATTTTAGACCGCATATGTGAGAAATACAATCAATACTAGAAATTTAAATTCCTATTATGGTCGAAGCTAAATTCTTCATTGTTTTAAATAATTCAATCTTGAATTATTAATATACACTATATAAATATGTACTTGCATATATACCATATTGTATATATATATACATATATATATATACACACACATATATCTCTTTTGCATTTTTCTTCAAGTGCTATACGCTATCTCAGCGCATAGGCGCCTCCCTCTCATATACCTTTACGCGCACACTGATATGGGGACCTACAGTTTAAACGCCGATTCCGAACGGCAATTTTTGGTAGGGAGGTTTCCTGAGCAAGTATACTACTCGGTGGTTTACCATCGCTTTCCGAGAGGAGCTACGAATGTATGAAAATTTTTCGGTTCTGCCAGGGATCGAACCCGGGATCTCTATAGTATATCAGACCAATGCACTATTTGCTACACCACACTCTTTTGCATATTCTATTCTAGAAAATCTATAAAATCTAAATTTTTGACAAATAAATACATATATATTTTATACACATATACATAAATATATAACAAATACGGCGCGTGCGCACACAACACACACACACACACACACACACACACACACAAAATATATATATATAAAAGCAAGAGTAAGAAATGGAGATGGAATATGCGTAGTAGATTGGCGATCTCCCAGACCATCTCGCGTTCTTCATTTTGCTGCGGATTAAACCACGCTCGGTATCGCGAGATTAAGCGTATGCAAGCGTCCCGGGCTAACTTTACGAGAATCGTTATGGATCAGGTAGGGGACGTGAGCGAGAGTTCCGAAGCACAGCGGAAGTTTCGACGTTAAATGTTTTTTTAACTCGTATTACTTACAACGAGAGCTCGGCCGCCCATCCGCTTGCGCGTGTACTGCGGTACACGTTAAAAGCGGAAAAGTAATAAAGTCAACTTATAAATATTAAAGTTCCCGGTCGCTTCTGCCGTTTCTTCCGAATACTTAATGCCCAAGCGAAATGAGACGCAATATACATCGCGCGTGGTTTTATCTTCCTTCTCTTTTTACAAATGTTACGAATGCTCAAATATATTTTCTTATATTGCTCAGAAGCTTATTAGATAATACACTCTTTTTGCCACTAACGAGAATATATAAGTAATATAGATATATCGATTATGTTTACATAATTCTATTACACGTTACATCGTTACAAGTGATTGAATGAGAAACAAAGTTTCATATCTTGACGAGGAAAATTTTTTTCTCCTGAGTGACATATTTCGATACAATGAATCGACGCTTATAGCAACGCAGACGGCGGGTCGGTCTAATGGAATTAATAAGAGCACCACTGCCGAGGATCGCCGCCCAGATTTCTCACGTTCAAAGAACAGCGACGAACACCCTCACCTTACGAGATCCCATCGATCATCCTCGCCAAGACTCCGGAAGTTACGGAGCGGCAAGAGCACCATTCGGGAATGCCAAACCGTGCAACGCGATACGGCCGGACGCATTTTAAGTAGCGTAACCGTATCGGTGTCCGATTAGAATCACGTTTCTCGCGGCGCCATTCTTTCCTTTGCGATCGTCGGGCGAGTTCTTCCTCACCGAGCCATGTTTTTATTTCCTCGCTCGACGCCAGACTTCCAGTTGAATAATCAATAGTGAATGCTAATTTTAGTGCTCTGAAAATCTGGTCGTATTTATCGCATTTATCACACAGTCAATTATTTCAACCTGTATGTCGTTTTTCAACCTCTTGCAAATAAACTGTAACTACTTTCGGTCGCAAAATGTAACTGAGGCAAAATATAAGTGAGATTATTGGAGCTAATTTTTCGATAACCGTATTCTATAATTTTTAAAATATAATTTTATTATAAGGAATATTTTATTTTTTAATAAAAAATAATAAACGTTATATATACAATATATATACATATATATGTATATATAAAATGTGCATTTACGTGTGCTTAAAGAAAAATTGATTCCACATAATCTACATTTCTTTCAACATAAATTTGCTTGTAGCTTTCTTCTTACTTTCTACTTTTTAATAGATAAGTACAATCAAAATTTCGTGTAGAACGTTACTAACATATTTTTCACATAAATTCCCCAATTGTATCAACTACTGCAATCCGCTGATCGTAAATTATGCTGATTCGCGTCTGAGATCCCACTTCTTTCATTTCGACCAGCACAGAAAGCCGTAGGTTGATCTTCAACATTCTACAGCGTATTCCGATGCGATTTCGATATTCGGTAAACAATGGAAGCCTAACGCCAGACCGCTAAGTACGATTTCTATCCGGTAAAGGGATAGATGCTCGAAGAACAGGAAGAGACAGAGAATACGGCGGTGGAGCGTTAGCAGCTAAAGCAGCGGGAGGCATCAGAGAGAATCCTTATCCCTCTTATCCTCGCACTTGCACTGTTTCCATTACAAATCCAGTAGCGAGGATTACCTAACTGAGGAAATTCATCCGAGCGAAAAGAAGAGAGCAGCCTCAACTTGACCGGCAGACCGATCGATTAGTGAAATAAAACTTTTTATTTCGCGATGCGATGAGAAAATCATTACGAATGTAAGATTCTCATCGCAGTTGTAGTAAATGAAACCATGGAAACTTCCTCATTTTTATAACAATAACAGATCTTTTAACCAATTTTAATTATTTCTTAACATCGAAGCAATAATCTTAGAATTATAAGCGTTTGAAGAAAAAGTGCTTTTGGCTAAACTTTAGAGAATAAAATGCATAATAAACACATATTCTTCAATTAATTTCAAGTAAAATTCAAGAGAATTTTAATTAAAAGTAATCATGCAAAATATATACGATGTCAAAAATTAGGGAGTTGCAATAATGACTTCCGGTAGTTACGCTTTAAAAAAATCAATTTGATCCAAGATCCGTCATTAAAAGGACATTCGGTGGTTTTGAGATATCTTGTATATAATCATGTAATTTTAGACACAATGTCATTTCACAGATTAATTTCATAAATTTAGTCTTCATCATATCTATTATCTAACATAAACAGCATGAAAACTTAACTTCTGTGTGCTATTAATTGCGCTATTGATAATTGGAAAATTCAATTTGGAAAATGCAATTACAATATATAAGTCGTTTAATTTAGTTGCTAAAGTATGTATGTTAATTGGCAATCACCGCGTGAAACCCGCGTGTCAACGAGATTTATATGTATCGATAATAATATTATATCTATAGAAAAAGAAGAGAAAGATAATAAATGTCGTCAATAATTACTGCATGCATTTTTAAATTGTCGTGTGAAGTTAAACGATCATTCATTGCCATAGATGGAAATATTCTATGCGAATCTTCGACGGAACGATACCGGGACAAGGAAATGTTTCGAGTGGCAAAAGGAAACGTAGACGGAGCACGTCAAAGAGTTATTGGTAATTGCGCTGGCCTTCTCGGACCATTGCCCTTGATAGCTTCATACTTTACGAAATCGAATGGGAGACCGCATTCGCGTATATGTGTATGTGTCTGGCTCCCCTTATATACTGCCCTACTAAAATCTTGGCCTGAACAATAGATAATAGAAGGAATACCATCGTGGCTGGCAAGGAGAAGGATCGTCTGCCATGATATTTAGGTAGCTATCTGGCTATCTTCACTCTCCAGACGTACCATTTATAAATTACTCTGAAATACCTGAGAACCACTTCAGATTATTGGCATAAACGGCGTCACTACGATGAAAAACAGTTCGTCGCGTCATAGTATAATAATAATTAAAATATACAATCTTAAGCTAATTCGGTTTTTATATTTAAGACTTAAGGGCAAAGATGACGTGAAACGTGAGTTATAATCGTAGGTCAACGCATAATGTTTTGGCGTAACTAAATGTATGTCAATACAACATATATAATTACGCCAAAATATTATATGTTGACCTATGAGACCTAAGCTATGTGCTTAGACCTTAAAGTGTCTATAATGAGATTTTAAAGCATAAGACTTTGAGCTTTAAGCTTTAAGCTATTAGAAATTGATCAATTATAATCAATTATTTTTCACATTCGACTATGACTAAGACTTAACGCTTAAATCTTATACCTCATATAAAATCTCATTGTATAGATCTTCTTTTAACCTTTAAACTGCCGGGAAAGCCATTTTTGTGGCTTTTGAGCATGGTTTAAAATACTATCATTTTTGGTGATTTTCAATGCAAATATTGTATTAAATATAATTGTATACATGTTGCTCAAAATATATAAAAATATATACAACAATTTAAAAAATATACAAAAAGTTAAAATATATAAAAAAATGTTGGAATAGCATGCACGCAGGGCAGAACTCCTCGTAAAAAGAATGTCTGTTTATCACTCGAACAAATGAAGTTTTATTTGTGATAACACAAATAGGTATATGTTAATTAATACACTTGTAATCAATGCGTACTACAAAAGAAAAGAAAAGCTTAAAAAATAACGGAACACACGCTGCGTGTATTATTATGCGAGCGAAGAAGAAGCAAGCGCGCCACACACCGGATGGCTCTATTAACTAAAGAAAAAGGGAAGGAGCGCTGCAACCATTAAGCTCAGTATTAAAGAAAGGCGCGAGAATTATAAAAAAGTATATATACGCAACAAAAAATATAAAAAATTATAAAACAAAAAAGTAAAAAAATTACAAAAAATAAATTTAAAAACCAAATAAAAAAGAAAAGACAAAAAGGAGCTACAAATTTTCTACGTCCATGTCGTTAATTCTGGGTAATGCTAATTAAGAAAAGTCTCTGCATGAGTCTATACGTTTATATTCATTTATGTTATCAATCATATCACATATTATTATGCAAGATCTCGAGGAACATGCATTGAACATTCTGGAACTAAATATGACCTTTTACTTTCGATATGTCAACGATATTATTATAACGATTCCTGAGACCTCAACACATAATGTCCTGAAAATTTTCATCACAGACTTCAATTCACATTACACTGAGAGAAAAATGTTTTGTATTTGTAACTATAATTATATATTACTATAATTATGATTATTACTGCTATAATAATAATAACAGTAACTATATATATAGTTCTAGCAACAAATGTATAGTTAGCAACCTAAAATAACTATTATAATTATAGTTATTATAACCATAAAATAGTTGAAATTATACCATAAAAATTATAGTCACTTGAATCATTTTTATGGTAATTTCAACTATTTTATGGTTATAATAATTATAATTATAGTCATTTTAGGTTGCTAACTATATACGTTTGTTGCTGGAACTATATAAATAGTTACTGCTATTATTATTATAGCAGTAATAATCATAATTATAGTAATATGTAATTATAGTTACAAATACCAAACATTTTTCTCTCAGTGTAGAAATTGAAAATAATAGATCGTTACATTATCTAGATTTACAATTAAAAGTTGAGAATAACATCATTAAAATGGATTGGTATCATAAGGACACATTTTCTGGACGATATTTATCTTATTTTTCAAACCACCCACTTACACATAAGATTGGTATCATTTACAGCTTAATAGACAGAGCTTTACTCCTCTCAAATTCTGAATCCCATTTAAAAAATTTAGAATTTTGCATCAAAACTCTTTTAAAAAATGGCTATCCAATGGAATTGATTTTTAGAGACGTACAAAAAAGAATCAACAAACTTTCTACTACAAAATTAATTAATTTGAACAATTACGATAGTGATATTCAGGACATCACTTATGACACACCGGGTAAAAAACTGTTCGTTGTACTATATATTCCAAAAGTTACAAATTGCGTCAAACGAGCAAAAATAATGTAGTCTACAAAATTGCATGCAAAGACTGCGACGCTTCATATATCGGCCAAACGAAGCGATAATTTAGTACTAGAGTAAAGGGACATGAGTATAATATAGGGGGGAATCCCTCCAAATATACGGTACTAACTAATCACACATGTTTGAATTTAATCATTCCTTTGACTGGAAAAATATCATAGACACTAAATCGCATTACGATAAGAGATTAATCTCAGAAATGCTTTTCATAAAAGAACAATATAATGGCATAAATGCCCAAAAAGATACGGATAAATTAAGCAAAACCTATTTTTGTTTTCTTGACAATGACCCTGACAATGATAAATAAATTTCCTTATCTTTAAGTTCAACAGTTACCACAATATTATCACTCGAGTTTCTTTAATCTATTTTCTACCATCACACAGATAGCATGTGCTTTGGAGCGTTTAGACAATTTACACAAGATCTCAGAACAACTTTTTATATCTGTAAGTTTACACATTTCATTTTATAATATTATATATTTAACACCTTTATAATTTGTTCCATTAGAGTCATAACGTTATTCTTCTTCTTTTTAAATTTTGACTTCACACGTGACGCCTTTCTTTTTTCGTTACTGAGCGGATAAAAGGAAGGTTATTACTAATATTGAGGATACAATTGTGACATTATCGAATTAAACACTAAGTATAAGCATATTCAGGCTTATGACGGTCAAGGCTAAATCTTTTTTGCCTAAATAATTCCCAGTAAATTATCTACGAGGGTCACTATTTATATTTTGAGCCTAATAATAAAAGTAATAATAAAAAAACAATAATTTGTCATTTATTGTTTTTAAAAATATTCTCCTTTATGATCTATACACTTTTGCATGCGTTCGAACCACTTGTCAAAGCATTTTTTTCATTCCGCTTGAGACACCTCCAAAATATGGTCTTTGAACGCATCAACGGCTTCTTCTGCCGACGAAAATCATTGTCCACGCAATTTATTCTTGACGTTCGGGAACAAAAAGAAGTCATTTGGTGCCAAATCAGGACTGTACGGCGGACCCATTACTTCGATTTTTTGAGTGCTCAAATAGTCGGTTGTTAGACGAGATGTGTGACAGCTGCAGCATTGTCTTGATGAAGAATGATTCGGCGGCGCTTGTTTGTTTTCCTTATTTCACTGAAGACTTCCGGCAAACAAATGGTTGTGTACCATTCAGAATTGACCGTTCTACGTTCCTCTAAAGGCACTGTTGCCACATGACCAGTTTTTCCGAAAAAACAGGCGACCATTTGTTTAAAGGTGCTTCGAGCGCGAACAACTTTTGTTGGATTTGGTTCATCTTGAAACACCCATACAGTCGACTACTGTTCAGTTTCCGGCTCATACGCATAGATCCATGATTCGTCACCTGTTACAATCTTATACACGTCTTTTGAAGCACCGCCATTGTATTTCTTAAGCATTTGTTTGCACCAATCGACACGAGCATCTTTTTGAGATTTTGTCAGATTATGTGGGATCCAACGAGAACAAATCTTTTTCACGGCTAAATAATTATGCAATATTTCATATATGCTGGTGGAACTAATGCCCAAGGTTGTCTCAATTTCACAGTATGTCACATGACGATCTTGCATTATTAGTTTTTGAACAGCATCAATGTTTTCTGACACAACTGATTTTGGACGACCTTCACGACTTTCGTCGGTGAGCCAACGGCGACCACGATTAAATTCGTTATACCAGCGTTTCACAGTGGCAAAGGATGGGGCTTTATCGCCAAAAGTGGAAGTAAGTTGATCGATGCACTCCTGTCTTGATAATCCACGTCGAAAGTCGTAATAAATCATTGCACGAAAATTTTCACGAGTTAATTCCATTTTTTCGCTGAAACACAATTTTCAAGTGACTGTAAACAATACAAATCGCGCTCAAATAACAAAACGTACTGAAGAAGGTTATAGTCAAAAATGTCAAACTTTCTAGTGGAAACGTCCGATGGCACCTGACAACACTCAGTGTTGCCAAGGCTCAAAATATAAGTAGTGCCCCTCGTATATCCTATATATGTACATGCATATATATCATATTTTTGTAGTTATTCAAACTGCGCGCCGAAATTTTTCCGGACTTTATCTAACGCAATTAAACTACTGCAATAATATCACAAGTTAAATTAAATTGACAATGTGCTAAAAACCTTAAATAAATTTATTGCGAAAAATATTACCTCGGCCGGGCCTTGAACCCGGATCTCTTATAATCCGTACGAGCGTCCTAAGCCATTAGACCACCGAGGCCTTAGTAATATTCTTCGCAATAATCAGTGTATGTAAGAACAATAACAATAAATGTTATCGGATTAAATTATGACTCCTTCTGACTACATTACACCATGCTTTCTACATCGTGTAGTACCTTCTTTAACTGACAGCGATAGTTTTTAATTTATTTTCTTTCTATAATTTAATGTTTGTAACGACTAAAGAGGACTACTGTACGAGTCGAAACGTTTCGAATAGTATATGTGAATAACTTTATATTAATAAAATTATCTATTAAGTCATCTATTTTAAGCTTGTATATTACCGTTTATTTTGTCATTGTTTAAAACATAACAAGCGTTTAAATTATACTTTATATTTTATATTATCAATATTGCGCTTAGGGCTCGAAATTTTATAAATCTATGTTCAGAATTGGAATCAGCGATACCAAAAACTCCCAAATACATTATTTTTTAGAAAACAAACATTTTCTATACTTAATCGTATGTTCTTTGCCGGGAAAGCCACTTTTCTGCACAAATCTCGAAATTTTACATCGTGTGTATGTTACTTATATAGAAAAATTTTTTAGAAAAAAGAATCACTATTTTAATGAAAAAATTCCGGCAGTCTGAAGATTAATACAATCTTAAGATGTTACAGATTACAAGAAGTCACCAGATTAATATCTTGAAGTTAAAAGTTTTTAAATAAGAACGGACTATGAATACCGGCCTTAGAATTATAACACACAAAATGATAACTGCACATGCACAGCATAATGGCCGCAGCACAAACTCTTGCATAATGCATAATGCATAGTGCATAAGGGAACCAATTGAAATTCTTCTTTTGTATGGAATGGGAGGAAAAGAAAGATTCTGATTAGTTGATTCGCTTATGCACTATGCGTTATGTGCAAGGCTGGCAATCGTTACTTTTCAGTTATTTTGTCGTTACTTTCTATAGTAAACAATTTGATGACGATGTTGCATTTTTTTATGACGGTAACGCTAACTAACTAAATGCTAAGGTTGTGCTAAGGTTAGAAGAAAAGTCACTTTGAAAAGTAATTTATCATCATTACGCGTTACTTACTAAAAAAAGTAATAAGTAACGAGTAATGCGTAACGTTACTCGTTACAAGTAACGCGAGTAAAAAAGTAACGTGTTACAAATTAATGGAAAAGGGAATTATTTTTTTCAATAACGAATAACTTTCTCGATCTTACAAGTAACGATTGATTTTTCTAATTCTGATGTTACCATTACCGTTATTAAAAATTCACAATGTCATTATCAAATCGTTATTATAATAAGGTAACGATCAACAAAAAGTAACGGCGCTATAAGTAACGCGTTACTGCCAACCCTGGTTATGCGAAAGTCTGTGTTACGACCTTAAGACCGATGAGAATGTAAATCAATATAGCGACTTTGTGCTGGATGCTCATTAGTACAAACTTATGCTATGCATATGCAGCTATGTCATTTTGCGTGCTACAGCCCTTACACAAAGAATATATAAAAACCTACATAACTGAAGAAATCTATAGTAGGGGAGACCGAGGACAAAAGTAACACGGGACAATAGTAACATCGTCAATATTTCTTAAACTATAACAAATATATGTGGCCGCGTAGTAAAATTCTATAAACAGATAGGCATTGAATCATTCGTTACATGCTGATTTTCGCGGAACGTGCACGAGTGCAGAAGCAGAAATTACTTTTTTCATGCATCAAGCAACTTTTATTGCGTGCACAAAATTCAAAATATTTTTTTTTCTTTATAACAAAGGTATAATGTATTATCTTAATATGTTGTAATGATTATCTGTGTTGATGTTTTTCACATTTGAGTTGATTTTTGTCTAGGTTTTTATTTAAAAAATTTACTATAAATCATAAAATACCATTAGGGGACAATAGTACACGGAGAAAATTTTATATTTAAAATTACTATAATGTGGTAGTAGCTGCGGTCTTCATGTAAATTATAAGTTTAAATGCTATAGTTATTTTTTTTAAACAATAATATAACGTAATTTTTACACTTTTTTATAGGAAACATTTTTTTATTACAAAATTAAATATATCTAGCAAATTTTGTTTGCGTACCATAGTAAAAATCAACTGTTTTCATGTTAGAATATGGCTTAACAAAATAATTACTTTATTTATGTGATAAAAATTAGTATTACCATAGTAAAAGTTAAGTCGGAATCATGTTGTGAGAGTCCATCGAAAACACAAGACATAGTAAAGTGTAATTTAAAGTTGTATTAAAACTTAATATAAAATTTTCTCCGTATAACATCGATGCCTGAGGTCAGTTATTCAATTTTATACTGTAGAATCTGGATTTTGTAAGAAGGACTGTTACTTTGGCTTACTCAATAGCATTATCAGCGACTTTTTTATATTTGGCGAATACTTTTTGTAATCGAACCATGGTGTATATCCAGGATTTATTTTTTGACAACTACATCTATTCATTGTTGGATACTCAGCGATATTTGAATGTTTAGCGTAAATCCAGGATCTACCTTCCGTCGACTACATATAACTGAAATCAGGCCTGAACAATGAAGGTCTATTTTTAATAATTTTCATTATACATCTATAATTAGTGATCTATGTTAATCTATTGTAGTCAACCGCTTTCATATACATACTTGTTTATAACTTTGAAAATGAAGGTGATTGAAACGGTAGTCGATGTAGACATATTTTTATTTTGTTTTTATTTTTATTTTACTTAATGTTAACTGTGTCATATGTACATAAAATTTGTTTTGTTTTGGCTCGTAGCTCTTCTGATTTATTTTGTTTTATTTGAATTATTTAACCCTTTCTTTATTATGTATTTTTATTAATAAAATCAATAAAATAACCATTATTTTATTTATAAATAGTATGGTACAATTGTCCCTCTCTACTGTTACAATCGTCCCAGGGATTAGGA
>NW_017297394.1:883136-935636 GCF_001594075.2 Trachymyrmex cornetzi
ACTACAGTCTACAAAACTTTTTTTTATCGTTATTTGGCGATTTCTTTTTCTTTCCCACTTATTATTGGACCATGATCATAGTTCCGCATTCGCATTGTTCACCACGGTAATTAAATACGACGACAAAATATGGCGTTCCATTTTTGCGGTAGTCGATGATGTAAATGTCAGAACGAGATAAAATTTTTCTCGGTAGGACACGAGATGCGAAACAATCGCAGTCTTTCACATTGTCTTTCATCCCGAGTCTGGAGAGGTGTGTACGCGAAAATATTAAATAATTAGTGAGTCGCGCGAGTTTCGGTAGTTAAACAGGTCGGTAGGTTACGTAGCAGTGTTAAACAATGACGATGACGGCGACGACAACGAGGACAAGGACGAGGACGACGATGGGATAAGAAAACGGGAGACAGCAGAGCGCAGTGTGTACCGAGGGTAAGAACCTCGCACCCCTTGCGTTTCCCTTCCAGTAAGTAGATGCTTGTCAGCGGAAACTTAATTAAATATCTAAAGTGGATGCCGGAATTACTACAATTAGTATGACGGCTCTCCTAACCCGTCCCTTATTACCCGGTCTCCTGTCTGACCCGTTCGCCCGTATTACTACTTAATGTCTAATAAACGTCACGCCAACTTGTCAAGTCGTGTGTTATTTCTTCTTTTTTTCTCCCTCATCCTCCCTCGTCGCTTCTTCGTTCGCGACGACGCGTCGGAATTTCGGTGACTATCGCACAGCGGAGGATGAGTGTGGAGTGAAACTTGGCTAATAGTCGTCATCAGAGTTATTCCCGGCCGCCAATATCCCACCGATAACTGCCCGTTTAACAAGCAAACTGAAAAAAAGAGGAGAACGAGGAAAGCGACAGTCGAATATTCAGGAACGTGGAAACTCCGACAAGCTCCAGCGCGGCGGAAGAACAATGTCTCGCTTAATTGAATCGGCGATTTTAAAAACGCGTTGGAAGTCTAAAATATCACTTTCACAGAATTCTCATTTTAATTTTAGTTTCATAGAGTTAACATTTCAAGAATATGAGAACAAACAATTCTCTTTCACGATCGTTACGATTGCGTAACAATGCATTATAAAATTGAAATTACAATTTGTGTAATGCCGTCTCTCTGTGATCGAATAATGATTGGCTGGATAAATGTATTCACTGGAAAATCGAGTTTATCGAATGTCGAAATAAATTCATAAAGTGCGATGGGAAATGCCGATATAAATATTCATAATAATTCATGTTTAATCCGGTATATAGTAATCCGTTTCGAGCCTTCGTACAAAACGATCATTAGTATCACTTAGCGGTAAATAAAGGCGTATATCGTGGTTACCACTGTAATCTGCCAACTTGCAATAACTCAGAACAATAATTTCATAAAGATGCAACAGCGAAATCTATACATTATTTGACAGTATTTATAACTTTCGATACTAATATATCTGCTAGAAGTTTCATCTCAAAGTGATTCTTATTTCTAAAAATCCGAAAAGAACAGAAAAAGAAAAACCGAATGACTTTTCTTTCGTCCGTGTTTTTTCCCACCTGCTTTAATTTTGGGAAGAGAATTACTGAAACGAGTAGAGAAAAAAGAGAGGACGACGTCTATATATTAAGTTGACACAGACACTGCAGCAAATTGAATATGAAACATACATATAAATTTAACGTTTCTAATTTGTTGCCTTATTTATTTTTCATTTTATCGTTTTAACCGATTTGATAAAAATAGTGACTGTGCTAATTATAAACTCATCATCCAACTTTATGCGCATCTATGAAGTTAGCACGATGTTTTATTAACATAAAAAAAATAATGACAGTTCTAGTAGTCTTTTCATAGTTCTATGACAAATTTCTTTACTTTAGAGAGCAAATGTCGTGCTAGTTCGCAAAGTTAATATGCCATATTTTTATTTTTTAGTAAACAAAAAATGTAAAACTTATTTTATATTTTTTTTTATAAGGAACTGTAGAACTTCGAAAAATGCTACTGAGGAACTGTCAAAACTCCTGATATTCGTCAACACGTAATGTTTACTTTTGACAGACTGAAAGATGCGAGATCGCGGAGCGTGAGTTATCCGACGGATTTGTTGATGCACACCTTAATGCATGTACCTTTTGAGGAAAGATTAATAGCGAGCGAGACTCATTTGAAATCTTAATTCTTATATCGGCTAAATAAAAGACAAATATAATAAATGGATCGAAGATGATCGCCTGTTGTTCGATTAAAAACTCTCAACACTTTCGTTAACACGCACTATTCACTTTCGACCGACTAAAAGACGCGAGATCGCGAAGCACAAATTATTACACGAGAACGAATCGCCACTTCAATATGTGCATTTTTCGAAGGCTACATTTAGAAACTTCACCCAGGTGCATTCATATAGGCGTATAATTTTATTCTTGTGTTCACCCAATATTAAACAAAAATAAAATGATGTTCCCGAATAAAGTTTCTGAATGCAGTCCAGAAGAGATCTATAGCCGTGATGTAAACGCGAACGAGGCTCGAGTATCATTTTTAAAATCTTAAATCAAATTTTACATTGATGAAATAAAAAAAAGCATGAAGAACCTTCAGACAAGCAACAAGTATTACAAAGTGAAACACAATGTACTAAACGGGACGCATTTTACCAAATATTTTACATACCACATTTCTCATAGTCACTTCACAAAAACATGATAAAAGGAGGCAAACGTCCATTATTCGATTCGGTATTCGTTATTCCGACACGCGATAGGTATTTACTTTCGATCGACTAAAAGAAATCACGAAAAGCGATCAGATTGCGAAGCGCAAGTTTCTATACATATAGCATAAAAGCTTGCAGCAATATTGCTGTAACGTTATTACAATATTGCAATATTGCTAGAACGCTGCAATGTTGTTGAAACGTTTCAATGTTGCTGCGATATTATTAAGACAGTACAATGTTGCTGCAACATCACAATGTTACTGCAATATTGTTGGAACGTTACAATAGCTGCGTTCAGCAGAGAAAATAGCTTTGCAACTATTGTAAAATTTTTTAGTATGATTGGTTTATATGTACATCTAGATCCAGAGAAATTAACAGCAGGACCAATTAGATTAAAAAATTTTGCAATAATTGCTTTCTCTGCTGAACGTAGCCAATGTTGCTGCGATACTGCAGGAGTAATCTGCGTTGTGTGAGTAATCCGATGGAACGACTCACTGGCCACTTCAATGCATGCACTTTCAAAAGGAGACTAACTGCGACGTAAACGAGAGCGAATATCGCTTTTCAAATCTTAATCTTTATATCAATAAAATAAAGAACATGGAAAATATTTAAGCAAGCGACGAATTCTACGAATTGAAACGCGATACACCGAACGAGTCACTTCACGATACTGAATGTTCGAATATTCCACATATTACACACGTGATATTTTTTACAAATCATTTCACAAAAATATGGCACAAAATAATACGGACTGAGGTGATCATTCGCTGTTCGATTTGATAATATCTGATACTCGTTAGCACGTGATATTCACTTCTGACGGATTAAAGACGGATTAAAAGACGCGAGATCGTGGAGCGCAAGTAACACGTGTACACGACCCGGTCTTCATCAAACTAAACTGAGCTATGTTTATGAAAATTTCGAAATATTAGGTAAGAGAAAAATCTCGTAAGAAGGGGCAAAATTATAGGAAGGGGACAGTAGTTTATTGGCCACCTCGAAATGAATTTTCCTTTCGCGAAAAAGGTGTCAACGCGGCGTAAAGACGCCTCCAGACGATATGGCCAACGTCACCTTCGCACACATTCGCTAAATATTGATTTAAATTCAATGTGGATAATTACGAAATAGATCGTAAATTATTCGATCTCGTATCTCTGTTTATACGATAAAAAATAAGGACTTAGCAAAGATTTTAGTTTTTAAAAAAAGTCTTTAAAAAATAATTAACCTCGACATAGTCTAGAAACTCTCCAATAAGAAGATCGATACTAGCCGTAATTCTGTATGTATGTAAGATAATAGTTTTAACAAAATCGGTGAAAGAGAAGGACATACATTTACTATTTTTTTTCTCTTTCTCATTCTGTTCTTTTTCTTATCTATTTCTCTCTCTCTCTCTCTCTCTCTCTCTCTCTCTCTATCTCTATCTCTTTGAAATTGTTAAAACATAGCGAACTAATCAAAAGTACCTTTCCAATGCCCAGACTCTTATTAGAGAGTCTCTCTAACATAAAACTGAACACAAGTGAAATTCGGGCCGGCCACAGTTGTTAATTTAGCAATTTTGTTGCTAAATTTAATGATTTCAGGTGTCATCTTGGCGGACAAATTTTAGCTCATAATGACTTTAATTATGAGTTTGCAATATATTCAAATGTCACATGCGTAACGGGCTAATATAATACTCGTATGGAATACAAGATCCGGGTTTAACTCCCGATCGAGATAATATTTTTCGCAATAAATTTATTTACAATTTTTCAGCATGATTAACATCTTTTTAATATGATGACGGATTGAACATCAAATCATTAACATTTGCTTGTCAACCTAATTTAATTTGTGATATTATTACAGTAGTTGAATTGCGTTTATAAGTCCGGAAAAAATTCGGCGCCGAAGTTCGAATGACTATAAATATGTGGTCTGTTTTCTGTTCCTGCACTAGTCTGTACTAGAACTCTCTTTCTCGCTTTCAACAAAGATCGAACATATACCTATTTCACTTTAAGTTCCAAAAGTATACACTAGTTCAACTACAGAAAACAGACCAATGGTATATATGCATATATATATATATAGTATATATATAATTCACATTGATATTTAAGTATTAAAGATCTAGTTTAGATACCGTTATAGGTTTTAATATGCTTACTTGTTGTGTATTCACATATATGGTCTTAATAAATCATTTATTATTTATAAAATTACGGTCTTAATAAATTATTTATTAATATAATACAGCTTAGTATAAATAGTTTTTGGACCATTTTAACATTATTTTTATCTATTGGCTACAGGTGTAATGAGTGCAGCGTGGTGCAGTAGCAAAAGTCGCTAAAAATCTGGCAATCATTCGAGCTCTGCTTCTAAGAATATAGTTCGTATAACGTGGTGTCTACAATGAAGTACCAAGCTTTAAGTCATAAAAAATTGACCAATTACAATCGAATATGCGAAAAATAATCGATTATGATTAGCTAATTTCTTACGATTTATATATTATAAATCTTTTATAAAAGATTTTTGTTATTTTATAATATATTTCTATAGTTTTCCATTAGAGAACACAGATAAAAAAAATAATATGATACTTCTTATTGAAACAGTTTTTGATCTAGATTCTAAATCGTCGCTAAATTTTTTGTACTGCTGTTAAATGCGATTTAAAATAATGTGTAATTTCAAAAATAATTTTTCCGTTACTTTAAAAATATATAATATAGCCTGTCTCTCTTGTAGATACCGCATAAAGATGAAACAAAGAAATGTATCCTTTTCATTAGAAATAGGATTGAAATAATACAATAAAAATTCAAAAATAAAATAATTTTTAAATATTTATTTAAAAAATTTCTTGGTTTCAAGTAATACTTAAAATAGATTGGAATTTTGAACGCAATTTTAAGCCCATCATTATCTTGAAAAAAATATGTATACGCAAATAAAATTATTAATGACAAATTATTTTTAAAAAGTATAAAATATAATGAAAAGAAGAAAGTACTTAGAAAGAAAATAAAGTAAATAAATAGTCACAAACGGAAAAATAGAGACGATTCAAGCGGGTGACGAGAATAACGAGAAAGATGATACGCGATGGGGTATGTGCTACCAGTATCTATTTGGCGACGTAGAGAGTGGATGGGAGAAACAGTTTACAACAGAATTGTCCTGTGTAATCCGCTCTCCAATATTTCATCAACTTTTCTATTCCTTTTTTTCCGCATGGCTTTCTTCGGAAAGGACAAACGTATAGCGTCTCTCTTTCCTACTGTACAAAATGTGCAAAGATGTTTTCCTTCTTCTTCACCTCAATTTCTCTATTATAGCGGAAAATAACTTAAATAATTTAATCCGATTACTAATATAGCGTTAATAATAGCAAAAGTATATTTGAGTATATTTTACAATCATTCGCATGTATTAAAGAGCTATTTCAGTTCTCCTCAATGCAATATAAGACATCTTCTCAGAAATATTCTCAAGACAGTTCTCGATGTAAATTACCCCCTTCGGAAAAAAAGACTGTCAAAGAGAATTTTCTCTTTATTAATATCTTAAGATCTTGATTTCAGCTCCTTTTTCTTTTTGTCATGTCTTATCAGTACTTAAAATCCAGCGCTAACAAAAACCTTATGTAATATGCAAAGTACCGCGAGGGAAACTTAGGCGTGACGGTGTGTTTTCATTACCTCCATCTCGGAACGCAGCCGCATGGTAAGGAATTAAAAAATTTAGTACAATCCGCCGCGAGCTATCGCGTGGAAGTCGAGCACCTCTGGCTGATGGTAGAGAGAACATGAAAACTGCTGGCACGGCGTGGCGCGGGGGAGAAAAAAAATTCGCCGTGTAATTCTGACATTCGCGGCATAAATGTTACATCTCGCCGACGAAGTGACTCGGCATCCTATAAACGTTCTCGCGCGGGACAACGTATTTACGCGACCGGTCGCTGTAAACGAGCAGCTATATCGCAATCGAGTGCGATATGCACAGCGAAACTAAATTTCGAAAAAGCTCGCGCACCATGAGCTAATTGTGTCAACGCGCGTCCATGTTTTTCCGTGCGCGTTCGTAACAAGGTTCGGCTAATTAACGGAGGGTTTGCGATGTAATTGCCTATTAGCCGAAGCCAATGCCAAATTGGCGCTTTAAATTAAACGTCACGGTAAAAGGAGAGCAAATCAATCGCGATATTTGTGAACAGCTGAAGATTATATTATATTAAGAGACGTGTATTCTCGTCGCGCGCGAGTAACGTTGATCGTTGACCGAATTACAGACCGTTGCCCGCAATCTAATCCCGGTCGATCTAATTAAAAAAACGATATTCGGCATCACATTTTTTATTTACACCCTGCGTGTATGTTAAAATAAAAAATCTGCGAAAACAGCAAAATCGAAATGAACGAAAACGATGGAAAAAGCCGCGAATAATTGCCGAATTGTGGTTACCGGAGATATTGTCATAGTTTCCGTGTATTAGAGTGATCTACCGTAAAACGTCCGGCCCGCGACCAGATATTAAACGTCGCTATTAGTCGAGGTAATGAATTTTAAGGGAGATGAGCGGCCGTGCCCATGCAACCCATTCTCTCTTTCTCTTCCTCGCTCTCCTTCTCTCTCGCACGTTCCTGGTACTCGACGTAAAGGATTGCCCCCGCGAAATTATTTCCTTTATAAATCAGTGGCCATACGTTTCGGCGTCATCCCACCTTATCCCGCCCCATGCAGACGCCCCCTATTCCGCTGTTCTCTCTCGCTCGCGACGTCTCCACGCCGACAAGAGGGGAGAGAAATGGTTGAAGTTTATTAACGATATCTTCATGGATGGAAAATTTTCCATCCTTAAGAAAGTTGAAAGCTCGAGAGAGGAAATAGGAAAATCCTCCTTTTTCTAATAAATTACTTAGAGATTCGACCGCAGCAATGTAGTTTAATGCTGTTCTAAATTAATTAGACGCTTTTTATTTGACTATATTGCACAGGTGAGAAATCAATTTAAAAAAATACACCGCAAATTTTCAAATCGCACCAACAGTGTTGAAACTTTTTCATCGTTAAATAATAATTTTCGAGGGAGCTTATACCGTTATTTACCACGATACTTTAACCTTGGCACCATGGGCAGCTGCGAGTGCCGTGAGGGAGATGACACAGGGAAGAGAAACAAGCAAACCAGTGCTACTAGAATAGGAGAGATCGGCGTGATTTGATACCAGAATGGTGGGCTGGTGGGGATGTAGTAATTTGTCGGCTCGGAGAAGGCGGCTGGCTCCGAGCTGATAACAGGAGGTGGTCCATTCTCCTCTGATTCGACCTCGCGTTACTACGCGTCCTACGACCAATCCTCCTCCACTCGTCGACAACGACCTCCGTGTCTGTAGTCCCACACGGGGAACTACGTCGAGAATCCGGGATAAGCCTTTTCTCGCGAGGCACGTGAGACGCCCGATGGAGAGACGTGCGGAATCGTCTGATGGAATGCGTAAGACAGCGGCGAAGGATAAGGAAGGAAGGAGCTCAGCAAAGGGAAAAGAAGAGTCACAGGATTTTCCATAATCGAGCATATTCCCTGGCGTTTACGAGAGACGATAACCTCGGGAAACCACTTTCTCTGTAGCGCTGCTTTTTATAAAATCCTGTTCGCAGTGCACACTCCCGTAGAAATTATAATATCATCGTTGTTTGACTAACTCTACTAAATCCGGCGCATATTACCCAAATCGAGAAAAGTACAAATTTGTATAAAATTTAAGAGCTTATTTTCTTGTAAAAATACGTCATTGATAAAATTCATAAGACTCCTTGTTTCAAGACAAAATAATCAGCGCGCAGTTTGCTTGAATTGGAAATTGTAAAACGATTCAAATATTATTATTAGGTTAAAAATATTAAAATTATTAGGTTAAATATTAAAATCCGTCTTTTAACCGAATATCCTTTTCATTCATTTGTGTTGATCATAGGACGTCTGTTTTCGTTGAATTTGAATAATAGCTTTTCTCCTAGAATTATTATAATCACATACTCTGACTGCGAAATTGTGGAATATTAATTAACGCCATTCTCTGGACGAGATGTAGACATGATGTACAAATTATTTCAATCACGAACTACGTGACGGAAGTCATCTTAATTCGAGAAGAATGCACTCGGGCCGAGTTGAGATTCTTGGGCCTGCTGATTGGTCCTGGCAAACAAAGTTAGTCGCCTAATCTTGTTTTCCCGTGCTTCGACTGCTTCTCAAATTCATTCTGCCAGACTGTATGCGCACGTATTGGTGTGCGAGCGAGCAAGTACACGAACGGTGTTCCCCAATCAGTTTAGCATTAGCGCGGAAAAGTTCTAATTACTCCATGTGCGGCGAATAACCATTAGTTCGGCACGTTTAAAAATTTTTTCACGCGCCCGCTCTCCGCTCGGTAGAATTTCGAGTGCGTACCCACGTACTATATGAGCGACGAAATAATTACGCGTAACCCGATTATGTCGTCGAAGTTTGTGTGCGCGTTCGAATATTTAACGCATAATGTACCTATGCAATGATTTAAAGATTTTACATCCGCGAGAACATTTCTCATATCTCTCGTATTTGACTATCTATTTTTCAGTAATTTCAATATTGAATTGATAAAGCAGGTATAAATTTTCAGCGACACACATACCAAGATTCTGCGTAGATATGATATAAATATAACGCATCATGATATAAATATCTCTTATATAAAAAAAATAATTTTACAATTGTTACAAATAAATAATAAAGATTATTTTATTAAATCTACATTGTGTAATGAAAAACATAAAATTAATTAACAAATTAAATTAAAAACAGGATTAGTAAAAGCTTAACACACTCGGACGATAATATACAATTATGTGACATAAAATAATAAATCAATACATAAAAATAGATTGCACGTTTTACCTCAAATTTTAGCCATCCTCAACAAATACAGAGTAATATAAACTAAATATAACTTTC
Source organism: Trachymyrmex cornetzi (assembly GCF_001594075.2). Taxonomy (NCBI): domain Eukaryota; kingdom Metazoa; phylum Arthropoda; class Insecta; order Hymenoptera; family Formicidae; genus Trachymyrmex; species Trachymyrmex cornetzi. Next base: position 892,865 of record NW_017297394.1, read on the forward strand.
GTCGAGATTTCATCTCACGTTTTGTTGACAGAGAGTCTTGAGAGAATCGAAACTGATAAAATTAAGTAACATAATGTGTAATAAATGCGTAATTAACGCTTTTATTTCAAAATAATACTAAAGAAATATTTATAATAGACATTTACGTAATTAGAAGCCGTATCAACTATTGAAAAACTGGCATTGCTTGTTCTCGCTATTAATAATTTTTAAAGAAAAAAAAAGCGTATTGACAGAGATATCAAATTAATCAAGTTCCAATAGTTCGATTTCGAGATATCTCATAAGACGCAATGAAACAACTCGTAAGACGCGACGGGGCTATTCACGAAGAAGACGCCGGCTGATTATCAAGCCCTAGTCTGGGATAGTAACAGGCAAGGAGAGCCAGCAACATGCCTGACGTATGAGAGCGAGTTAAATTAAAGTTTGTTGGCAGCGGGCGGGGGAAACAGGCCGCGGCGCCTTGTTTCAAAGCCGTGCGTTAACTGAAAGCCCAAAGTAATCTCACGTACCGATCCTATCGTGGCTCGTGCCGCGCTTTAAACGTTGCGGTGGCGCAGAAAGGCGTTATCCTCGATTTTTCCCGTAACAAAGAGCAATTCCGTTCCGCAATTAATTGCCGCCGCTGCGCGCGTCCGTTCCAAACTGCGTCCCGCGCTTTAACGGCGCTGATCGTATCTTATTTTATACGTATAAGCGGCAGAGAAATTACTCGGATTGTGCACGCCCCAGTTATACCTCCTACGGGCAAATATAGCCCTTAAGCGGCAACGTACAATTCATAATTTACAACCCATTTATGTTTCAGTCTTCCACGAACACCTTTGTATAACGGTATCCTTTGACGAAATAATAGACAAAGCGTGAATGGGAAGACTCCGGCGCGTCGTCTCACTTTCAAATGCGTTTAAATTTAATCCCCAATTAAATCTGCAGTTAAATCGTGACATTTTATTTTCAGGAAGTCCCGCGATTATATGAAATTATGCTAGACCCTCTTGTGTGAGGCGGAAAGTAGTTTTTATAAAATTTATCATTATACGCGGATTCGCACAACAGCTTTCCCAACTTTATTAGCCTTGCTACCGTACAATGAATATTTCGTGAACCACGCTACGCAACATACATTTATAAGCTTATGACATTACGGGATTTCTAATCAGAATTTATATTTCGAAAACATGAAACTTGCATTTCTGGCCGATGTGCAATTATTCCCCCGTCCGCGCGACGGAAAACACGTGTAATTTTCCGCCGAGTTTCTCACTATCATTGTCACGCCGACTAACTTTACACACGTCGACGACCCGCTGTCAGAGTAGCGAAGTATCAGACGGTCTGATATCCGACGTTGCTTAGACATTCGCTGCTCAAATATTCTCGGGATTTCTGCACGACGTGACGTCCTCACATCTAACCGTTGTGTATGCAGTATGCACGCGAACTTACGTTTACAACGTACGCTTACGGAAACGCGTAACATGTCGTGTAAGCTGGTTTATTAATGGAGTTTCTAATGACGCACTTTTGCACGCTTACAATTCGTCATTCTACATTACAAGATCAAATTGATTTTTCTGTGCGGTAAATATTTATTCATAAACATTATTATGTGTCAATTATGTGAAATATCATATGCGTTGTATCAGTTAAGTAATACTAATTTAAATAAATTGAGAGAGAAATTTTGTATCTTGGAAGACACTCATCTATCATTCAAGGTCGATCATGGATATTTTTGTAATTTAAACAAATATTAACCTTTACCGTACTAATATGGGTAACTAGTGACCGAGCGATTCCTGTTCGTGCAAGTTTCTTTGAGTCTTTCGGTAATTATAAATTATACTACATTTTATTATTTTCCAAAATAAAGAGTCAATTATTTATTCTAGAAAGTTGAAAGTATGTTGGTGAATTTTTAAAGATTTTTTTTATTATTTTGAAGAGGTGAAAAAACGAAGAGATTTGAAGTGACCCTTGATGGTATGGATGAGGCATCAAATTGTAGATGGTATGATATAAGGGTTAATGGATATCTTGCGGAAATGTTAACTACATTCGATTGGAACATCTGAAGATGGCTTGATATAAAGCCGAAACATGTAATGAAGCTTACTAACGTTCAATTAAATTTTTATTTTATTTAATTCTGTGACATATATATATTTTTAACGTTTTATTTGACTCTTATATGTCCTTTACAACATTATTTGAAATTTTATAATATTTAAGAGTCCTACGAATCTTTTTATTGTTATTAAATAAATGCTTTATCGTCGCATATAAATAGAAATAATCTTAAAAATCAGCTGAACTTTTTGCGCGGTTCATTTTTCCTCTTTTTCTCTCCACGGGAAAAAAAATTATAGGCTTAATTAAAGAGAAGAAACAACCTTAAGAATGTGAGAAACAAAAGAACGTAGTGTCTTAATGTTAGAAATAGTTTTGAAAGAAGGAACATTTTGTATGCTCAAATTTTAATTATTACGACAATATCTACGGAACGAGTTCCAAGCGTCATTAATGAACACCATTGTCCGTGACTACACCGGTGACGCAAAATGTGCGCGTATACGCATTCTCCTGACTGTCAACTCACTTCCTGCAAGCGCAGAGAGCTTTTTAGCAAACTGTCAAACTCCGCCGAACCACGAATTACTCATTCCAACACGTCCACTGTACTCCAATGTACTCTCGCGCGGATCAAAGATTCCGGAATTCCGTGGGCACACAGACTCGAAACATCGATTCTCGACCACGAAGTACCGAGAGATCGTCAAACGATTGAGCGACATACTCGGTAGACTCACGTTTAACAGCTAGTAATGCTGAATAATTTGTCAGCGGCAGTGTCGAGAATATTTTTGCGAAAATGTTTCGTCGATCTCAATGATAATATTCTCTGTATATTTGCATTCATTTCTCACAGACGTAGAGATAAAATATTTGATAAAACTCAAATAATTATTTTCTAATTAGCATATTTTACATATGGAGAGGATTAATGCACAATTTTATAAATATGATTAATATTCCCTTTCAATTAAGAGCTGAATTTATAATTTAATATTTGAGGAGGGGGGCGGGATAATAAATTGCTCTTTTAAAAATTTTCAACTGTATTTAAAGAACCACATTTAAAAAGTCCAAATTTATAAAGATTGATTACCGATTTCGTACGTTTCAAACACAGACAAATTTTGGCCCCAAATTGCCACCGTTCTTTATCAAATTTGACGAACTTTTTTTATACTGGCACATTTATGAGAAAAAGACCTGTGAATAAATTACGATTCTTGAAAATAAAATTTTTTATTATTTCTGCATCGACTTTATAATAACCGATTTTATAATATCCGATTTTATAATGCATTATTCAGATAGATATCTCAGACATAGATATAGGACAAGTGATTCCGATTCGGACTATAGTGCGGCAAGTAATTATTTTCGTCCAATTGTCTCCTCGCCGAATGCGATGTGCATCGAGTCACCCGACCGGAAGACTGGCGACAGCTGAGACAACGGAAATAAGATGGCGACCACACTGGTACCTTGTCCCATCGTTAGGTCAACGTACCATAGTGCGAACGTTAGTGTGCTTCTCCTCGCGTAAGTTATGTACGTAATTACGTACGTAACTTATTGTTAGCGCAATGCGTCTATTTATTGCAAAATACACACGTGCGCGGGCGCATTGGAAGTTTCCGAGCTTCCTCGGTGGTCGCAAGCGAGCGCAATATGTGCTACAGCTTATTGGCCGGCAGTTAATACCGAAGTTGCGTAACTATACGATGCCCCGTTGCGAAAAGGTGTCCCTTTTGCCTCTAAAATAATTACTTCATGAGATGTATTCTCTTTGCCATCCTATCTCTTTCCCTCTCTCATTTCTGTTAAACTTTAAAATCATTTTATATTGCTTATATTTTCCAAAGATAGATAATCGGAATTTCGTCGTGAATAATACTAAAATACGATATAAGATATAGATGTACTAAGTCTGATATATAAAGTCACCACATTATTAATGTTCATTAATATACAGGGTGTCCCAAAATTCGCACATTAGGAGCATAGAATATACTTTATGCTAAAGCAAATAACTTTTTCCTTTAGCAAAATTGCGTCCGATAAATAATTTTTGCGCTTATTTGTTAACTTCAACCTGCTCTCCTACAAAAACTACTTATCGGATGCAATTTTGCTAAAAGAAAAAGTTGTTTTTGTGCTAAAACGAACATTTTTTTCCTATAGTAAAATCATATTCGATAAATAATTTTGCGTTTACTCGTATAACTTCAATCTACTCTTCTGTAAAAACTACTTGTCAGACGCGCAATTTTGCAAAAGGAAAAAGTTGTTTATTTTAGCATAAAGTATCATGTCTTGTACTCCGAATGCACGAATTTTAGAACCCCTGTGTATTAAATTACACAAATGTGTATTAAATAAAATTACACATATATAATTTGTATTAAATTAAAAAAAATAAGCTCTTTTATTTCCATTCTTGTTATATTTTTATTCTTCTTGCACTTGCTCCTATTTTTCTTCAGTGTGTTGAATTAACCTTTACAATACAAGGTACAAGTTTGATGCCCATTCGTCCAAACATGGGTCACTAGAATCCGTCCATTTTTTCACCTATTCAGGACTATGTTTAGATTCTCACCTGAGTACCACCCAGGTATCACTCCATCTTTGTTATTTACCGACTGTTAAGCAACGATGACATAACACGTCTGGAGAACATCCGGGTGGGAATCCGAACACGCCTCAGAATGGTTCAAAAAATTTCTAAAAATTCACCAACATGCTTTCAATTTTCTAAAATAAATATTGAAACTTCATTTTGGAAAATAATAAAATATAGTATAATTTTTTTATAATTATCGAAAGACTCAAAGAAACTTAAACGAACAGGAATCGCTCGGTCACTAGTGACTCAACCTTGTACGGTAGAGTTAAAAATAAAAAATGTACAAAATTTTAATAAATATTTGTTTGAATAGTATAAACTAAATATTTACTAAATGTAAATATTTATATTTATTTGGTACAAGAACCATTGATTTAACTATATTTTCTGTTATTGAGTAAATATTTATTTACTATAAGTAAATATTTAGTTAGCACTATCGAAAAAAATATGTATTTAGATGTAGCAAGTCTTCTTTTTAGCGTATCATTCACACGAAAACGTGTGCATATAGATATGATATATATGAATGTCTGCAGTGCAGTGAGTTTCGGGTCCATAGGTTTGCTAAGCCCAAATGACTATGCAGATCGCCAGATCAGTCATCCCTGTGGGAGTATGTGCATAAAACGCAAAACTTAAATGGTGAAGACATCTCGTGGAACATCCGTTAGATTTTGAGCAAAATCCCCAACAAACACGTGAATCTTTTTCAGATAAATATTAGAACTTTACGATATTATCCACGATAGATACAAAGTCAGTCACTGAAAACGTGGTTTATGTTCAGAGAACGAAAAGGATCTCAGAACACGATGAACATCAGTCGATGGTACAGAACTCGACCTACGTGTACACGATCAATACAAGCTTTAGAGGAAAGTACTACCATCTCTTCCTGGTTCCCGGAAGCTCGTCATGATGACTGCGATATTTGCGCTGCGGTCTGAATTTGTTTGATCGATAACGAAATTAAATACCTTCAGTAGTTGACAGTAATCCATATCGGCAATCACTACAGGATGCCGAGAATTGTGGCTTAATTAAATATAAAAAAATTGCGTCAGTTGAAACAAACTCATCGATCTATTACGCAGTGTACAAAATACCATAAAATTTTTTAAAATGTCTCATCCATCAAAATTGAAGCAGCCCAGACATCGCTATATAGTGCAAAAGCTACGTGTTATGGAGGGAACAAAGTATGTGTGTTGAATAATACAAAAATAGAATTAATATAAAAATATAATGTATATTTAATATAAAAATATTTTTCAAGCGTTAGATAAATTTTACTATTAATCATACAGTTTAATAATTTATTATTATGCCAATTAATTAATTTCTTTACTAAGCACAATATTTTACAGAAAAAAGTTCCTAAAATAAATATATATTTTATTAAATTATTGCATTAAAAATGAATAAAAAATTTCTTGTCATGTATAATATATAACCTCGCTTCAGATGGGACCGTCCTTTTCCTAAATCGAAGGAATATTGGAAGAAGTTTTGCGACGATGAAGAGAAAAGATTAATTAGAGTAAGAAATTCATTTCCAAAATCACCTTACCTTCCTATCATTCCTATTTTGCGCGATTTTGAAACAGACGTTCGCGATATCGTAGATTCTTCCGTTCCTCGAAGCTTCGATGAAAACGTACTTCTCGTAGATCCGAAATCCTTTGAAACGCCAGATATTTCTTCAACAAGAGACAACGAAAGTTTTATTTCTAACGTTACAGAGCCAATAGTTAAAATCTCTCCTCCCACACCAAAAAAACCATCAAAAAATGACGCAGTCACAATCGCTAAAACGAATACAAAGGAACAACGCACGCTTGTTACTATTCAAAATAAACTTACACTCAAAAAAGTGGATTCGTACAAAAAACCAGAGTCGCTTGATGTTTCTTCCAAAAATTCTATCATACCACATGACGGATCAAGAGATGGAAGAATATATTCAAACAGGACATGTCCTTTTCACAGATATGAATCCGTGGTGAAAATTTTTGACGACGATATCGAAAGATATTTGACGGAAGATCCGAGAGCAAATGTGTCGCTGGGAGAAAAATTGAACAAATTGCCATACGTGCAGAATGCATCTAAATATGATAAAGATAAGAACAGAATAACTTCTGTCGAGAGTAAGAAGATCGAAAGGGTTACTGTTCCACAAAAGGCATTGGAGTATTATCTGGACAATGCTGTTGATTTAACCACAAGTGGAACTGCAGAGGTCAAATCTAAAAATAAGAAAAATTATATACTTGACAAACAATACAATTTCAGATCTGACGTTTATACATCAAAATTTAAATTTTCTTCCGGCAAAAAGTCTACAAAAGAGATAAAGTCCATGGATAGTTTAAAAATTGCATCGTCGTTTCCAAAATCATATCAACCCCAAAATAGAGTTAAAAAAACATCTGGTAAAGTAATAAATCAATCATCGAATTTACAGACTCTTGAAATTCGAGAAAAGCTTATCGATGAATCAGAATGACAAGATGCGATACCTAATCTTCAAATGCAATTGGAGCAGACGATTGATAATAGAACGCGGGAATTCTTGAATTACTCTCAACGATGCGCATATAAGGCATTGAAGCGCTTGACGCTTAACAAAAATCTGAATTTCAAACCAGAAGTGTGGGAGGAAACGTCGGTGAGATCACGCGCTTCCACTGACAGATCGATAATAGATACAAACGAGTCAGACGTGGCTGAGAGCGAAAGTCCTGAATCCAGGACTCACAGCCCAGAATTTCCTTTCTCACGCGAGATGCAAAGAAGATTGAGAGAAACGTGGGCTGCAAATATCGAAGAGCAGGGCGTTAAATATAAGCTGTTAAAATTGAACTCCGACAAATCCTCCATGGTTCCCGCAAAATCATTGACGAAGTCCGCCTTTAGCACGAAGTTCGCTAAGTACGAAACCTGGGAAAATCGTTCGGCGAAATTCCTAGACGCTATTCCGAGGATTTCGTGCTTTCGACGCAAGAACCGTGATAGGTGCTTATCCTGCATGCATAAATCCCTGCGGAAGGCGAACGAAACCGAAGCTGTCTCCTCACGAGCATCATTGCTAACGGAAATTGAAGCAAAAGACGATGGCGAGTCCAGCTCCGACGGACTTCCGGAATTTCGCGAGGAATTGCGGAAGATATTATATTCTCAGAGAAAGGAAATTCTGAGATATCCGGAAACGGTTGAGGATGGGTCAAGCAAATCAGCATCGCCGTCGCTTCAAGTGGAACAAGAAGGTACCGAGATTTCGATGCAGATCGACTCAATTCAATCTAAGGATAAAACATCGAAACCCACTGAAAGCCTGCTGTCTAAAGATCCAAGGAGTTTGAAAGCCACCTCCAGTTCGATTTCAATATCGTCAGACATTGAACGATCAAAAATTTCGTCTTCGGAGGCGCATACCTCTGACGATGAGACATCATCCCCGCTGGCGCTGGATAATGATCCATCCCAATACAAAAACATGGCGCCCTGTCACTTACCCACGGTCTTGCTACCCAGCATGGAACCCTTGCGAGCTTTGAGACACAAAAAACCGATTACCATGGAGTCGCGAATTGCTCTCATGGAGATTACCACTTCGATGAAGGAGAAATCTGACGATGAATATTACGATGACGAAGAAACAACGAAGGAAAGACCGCCATCGAAAACAACCAGCGAGAAATCTGAAAAGGCTGACGAGAAGAAAGATACGCTCTCGAAGACCCCGAGTGCCCTCTTGAAAGTTAAGTCGCAGCAACAACTGATATCGCCAATCGTAGAATCTGCACGAAAGGACGAGCTGAAGAGAGGATACAGTTACGCGAGCATCAAGGATTTATCGAAGGATTCTACGAGACGTACGTTCGAGATTCCTCGAGGCAAGGAGGAAGGTGGGCGAGGAAAGGTAATCCCCGTGGAGGAGATAGATTCCACGAAAGGGTCGACTTCCTCCGACTCAGTGAAAGCGGAGAGGCGCGTGGAATTACCGCTTTTGACGATCGCTGAAGTCTCGCGATTTTTAGAGAAAGCTAATCGCGACGACATGTCGACCACGGCCATGTTGAAGAACTTGGCGAACGAATTTTCTTCGCAGATGATAAAACAACACAGCACTAGCATAACGGCGACAAAAAAGCGCGCTAAACTAGTCGCGAAATTAACAAAGTTACTTGTGGACTCGCAACGTTATTTAAATCCTGATAAATTCCCGTCTGACCTTGTTTTTTCCACAAAACAGCCTCCCGCTTGCAATACCCGTCTGCTGAGACGTGCCCTACCGCTTGATTCCTACAATCTTGTCGCCCCATTATTGGGTATGCCGAATTGGTACCCGAAAAAAGTCGTAGGAAAAGAAGTGCATTATGAAGAGGAAGAGGAAGAAGAAAAAGAAGAAGAAGAAGAAGAAGAGACGGAAGGAGCGATTCCTTTCGATTTGATTGTACGTATATAGATATATTTCTACAACTATCGAATATTCTATAATACATTCTATAACGAATTTAGATTTTTTTTAAAAACTTTGGCGTAACTTTCAAATTTTTAACATTATATTTTCGTGATTATGTTTCTAATTAATTTCTTTTAATAAAAATTAATTAAAACTAATTGAAAATTACATTGTCGCTACGTAATATATTTTTTATGTTCGATAAATTGATTATATAAGTCAAAAATGGAAATAAGTCTCTCATTTAATACTGTGAATTCTATCGTTACTCGGACACAGTAAGCTTTGTCCGTTTGAGAGAGTTATTAGTTGAAAGTAAGCTTTTATACGCCCGCAGGTGCATCCCCCGACGACCAAAGACATTTCGATGAACGGAGATGAGCCTAAAGTAGGTCAAGTCAGATCGAATCCTTACGCTCTCTTTTTAAAGAAACCGCGGCGCAAGGTACGACATCGACAACGCAAAATAACATTATTATATATTTGTACGTTAAAATCGGCTTCTACAGCTCCATGCAAAAGTCTTCGGTTTCTTAATACCGAAGCCCATTGATCGTTACAGGTTGTCACTTGGCGTCCTTTAACGGCAGCCGATCTTAAAGGCTATGATCCCGAGGCTACTCTTGAGATGAGAGCTAAAAATATTACAAACAGGATATGCCGCGACTTCTGCGAGTGGCTGCGTAGTTTAGGCGGCACCGACAAAGTCATCGACGAGGAAATCCTAGGAGATATGTTCGAAATTGACTTTACGGCCGACGCCAGCAGAACGATGGAGGTACAGATAGAAACAAAGTGCATAGACGCATAGTGTATTGCGCTCCCGTAAATGCGTTCTCGCGCGTGCACGCGATAGTCCTACAACGGCGTAACATCATAATGCGATGCATGATGTAACAATGATAACACGCACTTTGAGCGGTGAACTACACAACGCGGGATTTGAATTATAACTTCAACGCAGTACTAGAAAGCTGACCTGATTGCACGTTCGCATTTCTCAAATAAAGCTCGTCGTCTCTCTCGTGGAGAAAATAACATTTCCTTCCAATAGAAAAAACATAATTAAATTAATGACAGAAATCTCATTATCGTAAAATTGTTTTTTTTTTAATTTGTACGTCTTTTTTTCGAGAGTGTTAGAAATTCATAGCAAAAAAGAAACTTTTTTACGTTACGCCGGAGAGCGATAAGAAAATAAAATATTCGATTATGTTTGAGATAGATGTCAATGAGGGAAATGCCGATGGTACCTAATGATGTTGCCACAGCGAGACAGTGTCTTGATGCAAGTGAGCTTGCCATGACCAAGAAGCATCTGATCAGAGATGTCAAAGCCGAGAGTAAGCCGACCAAAACAATAGCTTTTGGCACCGCGATTCCCTGGAAGCTTCGGTTCGTACCACCCAAAAATCGGGTGAGAGAGAGGTGGCTACAATGCGAGAATGTGATGACCGATCTAGAAACGATGGACGTAGTCTGGAAAGACATAACGCATCTGGAGAGCGTCAGGTCTTTCGCAAAGTGGCTCGGTGAACGTACGGAAGTAAGTGCATGAGCAATTTTTACTCTAAACAATTGCTTTCTTCATCTTGTCATTATATTTCAGATTTTGCTACCGAATGCATTAAAAACCGCATTGACCACCAATTATGCGAAACATGCCAAAATTGACGACAAGATGCATTCGCAAATGAATGTCAAGCAGATTAGCGGCTTTAAAGTCCGCGACACCCTTTAGAATCCTGACTCGTCATTCGACGAGTAATTACCAGAAACAGGAGAGATCGGTGCTTGGAAAGAAATAGTCGATAGACCCTCAAAGTTCCTGCATACTGGCGCCAAATACGTTCGCGTAACCGATACGACCGCATGATGACACGGCGCAGAACGCCCATTTCCTGTATGCGGCGAACGGTTAACCTCCGTGCAGCCGCCATGGATGCTTCAATCGCAAACAATTCCCGTGGAAATTTCGACAAACGTTCAATTACGGGACCTAATTTTCTGCTAATGATCGTCACGTTTCACTAATCCAACGTAACGTAGAAATCAAGTTTCTCGCCGGGTTCCTACCTCGAATCAAAATGTATGGATCATTAAAAGGCGCGAACGGTTACCGGGCCATCATTCCTGATTTGGCGTGTAGATTGGATTAACAGTCCGATTTCTGTCTCTCCTACTCTCCCACACACTATGTACACACGTACACCCGCACATACACACGACAAATTAATTCATTGGCAACGCGGCGCACACCGACTAATATTGTATTTCGCTGCACCAATTATCGATCACTCAAGTCTCATTGCATTGAACTCCATTAAATACGTGCACGTAATAACTGTAATGTTAATAATGTTATTCCCATAGATTAATAATAATCTCTTATCAATATAAAAGAGATGAGTAATCCGTGGAACATATATTTCTCTTCATGTTGGAAACAAAAATGTCCTACGGTGCTTGACACTTCCGATATTTCTCGACTCCGTTCTCGATTTAACAAGCCGAACGCCATTGCAAATGGCATTTTACATTATTACATAGGTAATAATATGTAAAGTGATCCTATAAAAAAAGAAACAAAATGACAATGGCAAATAAAAAGCATGGATACCTGAAGCTGAACCATAGAGCTGACGATCTCGCATCGACGAGTTGTCTAGCAAAATAACGCAAACGAGCCGATGAAATATTGGAAACGTATCACGGACGCCGGATGTCCTGACAGTACTTCTGCTTACGACAGAAAACGCGCCTTAGACTCGCGGCAACAGCGGCAGGAAAGAGAAAAAAAGAGGGAGGGAAAAAAGCAAAACTCGCCTCATTCGCGATACATCTTCCTTGTTACGACGTATCTCCCTACCATAATTTTCTTTTCGTTTTTCCGCGGAATACTACGATTCAAATTATATCGCGCCAACGAACGAAGAGTCATTACGAGGCAACGAGGCATCAGGGTGACATCGTGACTAAAATCGTGGTTGAGGTTTTTTGCCTCGGGGATACAGGTCGAAAGTAAACGAGAGAGGTAAAGAAAGAAAGGAGAGAGGAGGGAAAAAGAGAGAAAGAAAGAAAAAGTCCAGATTCAAAAGAACGATATGCGTCGGTCGGGTTTGCCGCATGCTTCAAATCCGGTTCTTCTCTGTTTGCCTTTAATATTTATTTAACCTTTTTTTCCTGCATGCACGCCGGCATACGAAACGTGAAGCATTATTCGCGCGAGCGTTTTGCTAAATATTTACACGCAGCACGGTGGCATTTAGACAGCACGCCAAAGATACACGATTAACCCGTTTTTCTCAGACGCTTCGTATTTCCGTTGACTTCTTTATCTCAGAGGGGAGTTTTTAATTACAATTAGACATCAATCACGTAATCTTTATTATGTCACTAATTATATAGAAATTACATAGAGATTCATAATTCTTAAAGTGACAACTTTAAAATCAGAAAAATAGCTAATTAAAAGGTATAAAGTTCAATAAAAATTAATAAATTACGTTAATACAACTATTGATGTATATACTAGGAAAAAATTTATCATTGTCATCAAATGCTTAGTTAAGACATTTTTAACAACTACATTTTTGGTTTTATAACAAAAAATTTTGTTACTTCTACTCAATATTCTTCAGCTTCAAATATTTATTTATACTACAACTAAACAGTTCAGTTGGTATAAACAAATATTTTTGTTCGTTTTAAATTTCATAGAACAAAATAGTAATCAACTATTATACTAGGAAAAATGTTTCGTTCTATAAACCAAAATTTTGCTATGACAAAATATTTGGTTAAAATTTACCCAACAAGAATATTTAGTTACATCAACTATTTAGTTGATATAAATAGATATTTTTATTATATTATTAGAAAGCTGAAAAGTGTATTTTGCAGAAGCAGCTAAATTTCTTTATATTAAACGATAATACATAAATTAATTTAGGGCATTTAGGAATCCGCGCTATAGTCGGTGTGCTTAAATTACTAGACGAACCTCAGTATACTTGAATGTATTTAACATTATTGAGTACAAGTACGTTTCGGCTAAATTCTAGCCTTCTTCAGCTTGACATCGTTGACACTAGAAACGTCTAAACACGTGGAAAACCTTTGGTTATCTCCTAGTTATTATCCAGTTAATACGCTGAATGGTCTCATGGAGATCGAGACCTTAAAATTAGTCAATTATGTAAGAACAATAGGAACTTAAATATATATATAGATTATAATCAATTAATAGCAGGGTTACCTCAGGAAGCACGTATGCAGAAGTAAATCTCACAGTTTAAATTCCAGATAAAATTGTAATACAAAAATATCCGCAATAACAACAAATAATATAGAAATATCGATGATATAAATTAAGCTAAACAACGATCTTATCGATTGCGAGTCACATGTTAAACTGATACATAAATACATAATATCTAAATTCAAACCTTGTTGTCGCTATTGTACATGATTAATGTTCAAGTTAAAAAGCAATCGTAACAAGGATTCAATAATTCTGTGTCTGTGTTTAAATTGATACCGTTCTTTTGTCGTTTAATATTTATCATTTCGGAAATCAGTCGCTTATTGTAATTTCTCTCATTATCTAGGATTTTCACCTTATCCAAAATCAAATTATGATTGTGACACCTCCTACACTGAGAAAAAAAAGTTGTTAACTTGACTAAATGCGTTTAGTTCGTAATGATTATTTAGTTCGAATATTTATATATTTAGATTAACAAAATCTTGTAATTTAAAATATGTTATTTGTTTGAATTAACAAATATTTAGTTGAGTTAACAAATATTTGCTTGACAGTCCGTGACCGCTACATTTAGTTGAATCAACTAATATTTTTTTGAAACAGCAACTTTTTTTTCTCAGTGTATGTTCAGACAATACCGAGTTTGTCGGTTTAGATCTATTAATGTCATTTTTATTCGGATATCTTTGTCTTTAATAGTCTGCTGGTTTGTCCTACATAGGACGCGTCACACTGATTACATGATATTTTGTATATTACATTCTTTTTCACATTTGCAGGAATCGGATCTTTTTTATCATTGAGCACAACTTGTTGAGACTAAAATACGAGAATTTTACACTAGAATTATTTATAATATTCTTGAATTTTTCAGAAATTGATTCTATATATGGAATTATAAACCATGTAATTTGATCCTTTGAATTTTCGGATGATTTTTTATTATTATGATTGCCTGTTTCTTTTTTTGTTAACGTTTTAATTCTTTGACGTATGGTATCAAAGATGAACTTTAAAGGATAATCATTATCTAAAAGGATTCTAATAATGTGTAAAAATTCTTCTTATGATAGTCTGGGTGTGAAATTAATAAAACTCTGTCTACCATTCCAAAAATTGTGCCTTTCTTCTGTGAAAGTGGGTATTGAGACTGGTAATTCAGATATCTTCCTGAGAATATTGGTTTGTAATATAAGTCAAATTTTACAGTGTTATTTTCAACAATAAATAATGATAGTGACTAAAAAATTAGTGCTATTATTACCAATTCACAAGTGAATTGAATTCTATTATGGTAAGAATTAAATTTGCTTAAAATTTCTTGAACTTTATCTGAAGGAATAGCCATAATTATATCATCTACACACCTGTAGTAAAAGCAGACATCGAAATCAAAATTACTCGACACACACTCCTCCAAATCCTACATTACAATTCATCAGCTATAATTGGGGATAAAAGGGATCCATCCCATCGGTGTTCCAAATTTCTGTTAAAAAATTTAATTATCAAACTTGAAGTAAGTCATTTTTCAGTATGTTGCAATATTTTGAAATATAATCTGTTTTCAATACTTTTTAAGGCTAATTCAATATTATAAATAATTCCAGTGTAAAGCTCTCGTATTTTAGTCTCAACAAGTTATGCTCATTGATAAAAACACAAAAAGATCCGATTCCTGCAAATATGAAAAAGATTGTAGTATACAAAATATCATGTAATGAGTGTGACGCGTTCTATGTAGGACAAACCAGCAGACAATTAAAGACAAAGATATCCGAATAAAAATGACATTAATAGATCTAAACCGACAAACTCGGTATTGTCTGAACATAGGAGGTGTCACAATCATAATTTCACAATTGGGATAAGGCGAAAATCCTAGATAATGAGAGAAATTACAATAAGCGACTGATTTCCGAAATGATAAATATTAAACGACAAAAGAACGGTATCAATTTAAACACAGAATTATTGAATCCTTGTTACGATTGCTTTTTAACCTGAACATATACAATTAATCATGTACAATAGCGACAACAAGGTTTGACTTTAGACGATATTATGTATTTATGTATCAGTTTAACATGTGACTCGCAACCGATAAGATCGTTGTTTAGCAATTTATATCATCGATATCAATTTATATCATCGATATTTCTACATTATTTGTTGTTATAGTGGATATTTTTGTATTACAATTTTGTCTGGAATTTTGTCTGGAAACTGTAAGATTTATTTCCATCCAACGAATTAACTGATTATGGATAATAACTAGGAGATAACCAAAGATTTTCCATGTGTTTAGACGTTTCTAGTGTCAATGATGTCAAGCTGAAAAAGGCTAGAATTTAGCCGAAACATACGTGTACTCAATAATGACAATAATGTTAAATACATTCAAGTATACTGAGGTTCGTTCAGTAATTTAAGCGCACCGACTATAGCGCAGATTCCTAAATGCCCTAAATTAATTTATGTACTATCGTTTAAGTGATTTTATTAGAAGAAATCTTATTACGGTGGTTATAATTTCTTTATATTAACACAATATTTGATATTTGTTAAAAAATATCAGTTTTGCTAACTTATTAAATCTTTTTCAAGTATAATCACTAATATATGATTAATATATAAATATATTTTAATTATATATTCTTCGACAAATCTTCTTGCAGGACAATGAATCTAAAAAGGAATAAATGATTTGAAGAAAGACAGATTAGCATATTTTCCACTAATAATAACAAAACTGTTCAGTCGTTCCGATACTAACGAGGATACTGAAAAATCTCGAACTTGAAAGATATATCCCTTAGTGTCTCTTTTTTTTTAATCCCCTTTCTAAGAAAGGACTGCTAGTGAGTCACGAACTTTACGAGAAAAAAAGTAAACGTGAAAAAGAGGAGCTTTTAAAAAGGAGACAGAAAGGGAATCGGAAGCGCATCGTGGGTGACTCGACGGAGGGAGAAGCAAGGGGACGAAGAGAGAGTTTAGAGTCATCATTGGCCATTGGCCATCCGTTTCGCTCCACTTGCGACGAAGGATCCCGCTCGACCGAGAAATTTAACAAGGCGCACGCTCTCGACTGACAATAGCCAACTTTCCTGACCCCCGCGTACCCGGGTTTTAATTACTTCAATTTGAACCTCGAGTTTGCTTCGCGACGAATACTCCGGTCGCAGAATCTCACTTTTTTTCTGTTTGAATCGACGAACTATCCACCACGAAAATAGAATGCATGATGAATGGTGTTAGACAAGACTGAATTAATCCACCACATATACAAACACTGCTAGTTTTCATACGAACGCGAAGTCTCCCGTTGTTTTACGATTCAGCGATGCGTGCAAAATTATATATTACGCATATATTGCGAAACTACGAATTAGATCAGTGGATTTTATCATATAACAGTACTCGCTCAAGTCACACATCTTTTGATCGTGCGTTATCCGCTAACGCTTTTATTGATTTCGATTACCACTGTCTAATATTATCAATATAGTCAATAAATTAAAACTAACCTATGACTAAATTCAATTTAGATCCAGTTCCAACAATGTAAGATTAATTTCAGTTTAATTTACACTTTATCTTTTTTTAACTCTAAAAATTGAAAAAAGATAAACAGTAAATTAAATCAAAATTAAAATTAATTTTACATTGCCCAGTCAGAAATATATAGTTGATACGACATCTAATCAATGTCGAAAAACTGACATTGAAATAAAGTCAAACTTTGGATCGATTTGACATCGAAATAGTATCAAATATCAACAAATTCTCAATAGTCATTTCGACATCTTTTCACTGTCGAAACGACCTTACTTTCATATATAAATCTACTAGGAACTTTGATTGGTTCATTCTTTTATGTTCTATGCGTTATGCTATGCGTTATGCAAGAGTCGATCTGAACGCTACACAAATACTTCATGAAAAAGTTCGATTGACCAGTTAGTTGCTTTAAAACTAATATGATATTACATTCGTCTGTTTTTATCGTGCGACAACAAACTTTTCAAGCCTGTTGATTGGCTGCGGGATAAAGATTCTCGAATCTCTCTGTCTACAGTCAATATTAACACGCTTGAAAAATTTGTCGTACGACAAAAAAATGGATGAACGTAATTTTAATAAAACGTACGTTTATAAATTTCTTTATCCCGATTGGTCAATTGAACGATCGTTAAGTATTATAACGCCAAGATGCATGCAGGAGCGACGCACTTGCACACAGTTCAATTGCACACATCACTTACATCGATCATTCCTAGTAATTTTTAACTGTTTTACCAATGAGATTACATTATTTTAAATTAGCCAATTAGCTATGTGAGCAATTGATATACACTCGATGCTTGCGATCCCAGTCAGAAAAGTGATGTTGATATAACATTTATTCCACACTGAGAAAAAAATACCCTAAATTTAAATCAATATTTATTTGAATACTGCCAACAAAACATTTACTTACAATAAATAAATATTTACTTAATAAAAAAAGAAGTGATTGTTAAATCAAATTAATGTTTCTTGTACCAAATAAATATATTTTTATATTTAATAAATATTTAGTTGGTACTATTTAAATAAATATTTATTGAAATTTAGGATATTTTTTTCTCAGTGCACGTCGAACAAATTGATAATCAAATGTATTGAAAAAACCGATTTATTTTGAATAATGGCATAATATAACTTTTATATCTGTTTGAAATTGAAATAATTGAAATAGTGTAAATACATAATAAGTATATATATACATTTGACTGCGTGTGTCTATATTTACTAATTATTATTTAACTAAAAAGAAGTCGATTCAACAGTAGTTCGACATTGAAATCAATTAACCACTTGTCAACCTCTTCGACGTCGAATGAACGTCATATCAACGTCTCCTTTCTGACTGGATGGTGAAACCGGGCCTTATTCGTTGATTTCGACTAAAACGACGAACGTATTTCCAACATTGGACAATATCCACGCAATTTTCATGCCTTGCAATTTTCCCTCGCCTATCCCCCGCTTGCTACGCACACCTTCATTGCGTAATATACCATGAATATAAAATAAGACGCGGCCATTTGTATCGCTCGGTGATTATCGTTATCGTTATTGTGCGGCGCACCCTTGGAAAAAAAATAAAAACGCCACCGGAAGCGACACTTCAGTCACTTTATTCAGTAGGGTCGCACATTTCAACGGACGAACGAAACGCTGCCCATGGAACTCAGGTGTGCTCTTGCGCATACATTTCTAATAGTCAATGAAGACATGAAACCATGACATGTACTGCCATGTTGCTGCAGTTATATAAATTAGGCGTTTTATCATTAACATTTTACTTATATGTTTTTAATTATATTTACTTATACAATGTATAATACAATTAATTTTTGGTTTTATTTTTTATCATAATAAAAACTGATTTTCTGCAAGCTTCTTCCCATTTTAATATTAACACTTTCTGTTTTGGGAAGTGAAATTTATAATTATTATATATTTATAAAAATATATATTTTTTAATTCTTCATTCAAATGACTATTTTACATGTTTTTATTTGGCAAGTACTCATTTTGGTTTCTCGAATTGCCACTTCAAAATTATCGCGGTACAAATGTTTAAATGGCTGCATATGGAATCTGCGCAGAACGTACAAAATTCGTCTCGAGAACACAAGGACACCTGACTTTCTTCCTTCATGGCGCTGCTGATACCGAGAGAATTCTAAGTGCACGAGTAATCTAATCGATCGATGTCGCATGTTTTTTTTTTGCTTTTTCTCTATTTCCTATAAAAATACAGGACGCGATTAAGGTCTTCGTATGTACCTTGATTTATCCTTGAATTTTCCACGAATATTTTACGAATTCTTTAATTTTTCACATCAGGTATATAACGAGCGCTCGATATCAACTTTCGCTAAAGAGACATCCATTTGAGATTAATCGCAAAAAGTAAGACATTTTTATTCAAACATCATTTATCATTCCATAGCTTCGTAGTCCATAGCTTCATAACTTCAAAGTCCCAAAAGTTTAATTTTGGATCTCAACGAACGTCACGAGTTAAAATAAATGACAGAAAAATAGGAAAAAGTTAAATCTAAAGCTTTTTTCGGATATTAGCTTCGTATTACAATTACACCGTAAAAATTATCGATATGGATTTGACACCATGCGGTGTTTATAAATTTTTACTATATTAATATGTTATTAACACCAACATAATGTAGATTTAACACCATAGGTTTTAAATCTACACCATATTAATATTAACATCAACACGTAAGAATTATATAGACACTATATAGTGTTAAATCCACACTAATATTTTTTGTGTATAGTAATATTTCAAAGCAATAATCCGCGAGCTGCAAGATTTCGCAAAATTATTCAAAATTAACAAAGAAATCCTGATTGAGGTAATATTTTCTGCAATAAGTTCTTCACAGGTTTTGAA
Organism: Trachymyrmex cornetzi; assembly: GCF_001594075.2. NCBI lineage: Eukaryota > Metazoa > Arthropoda > Insecta > Hymenoptera > Formicidae > Trachymyrmex > Trachymyrmex cornetzi. The sequence goes on from NW_017297394.1 coordinate 912,777, forward strand.
TTGCTTATGGTATTATTAAATTGATGATCAATTTAATTGTGATATTATTATTTCAACTTCAGTTCATGACTGAAAGCGTCAGCATGCAGTCATGCGTTTCAAATCCGATAGTATAAGCGGCTCGTAATTTATAACTGAAAGATGTATTTAGAATTTATTTATAAAAGTATTATTAAACAACTAAGATTCAGCCTCGATTATATTGGCTCTTTCTTTACTTATTCAATTAACAAAAGAATGGAAAATTCAGAAGACGAAGGAAGATGTGACCATATTCTGCACGTATGTATTATACATTCGTCATATAGATATGAAGCTGCGGGGCGATCCGCTTCGTTACCTGCGTGCAATGTACGACAGAGAGCAAAACACACGGTGGTACGCACACCCATTCACACAAATCAGACGAGGAGCACTTCCTGCCGGCTATTCGTGCCCGTTCGATCTATTGTCATAAAGTTTCGTGATGGTGTGCGCGTCGTCAGCGCGGCACCTATATAAACGTACAACACAGCAGCAGTGGAATAAACGCGCGATAATCCATAGAAGCTATCAAATTGAAACCACAATGCTCACGATTTCTGTGACACGTTGTCTTTTTTTTTGCTTCTGTGTATTTCTAATTAAAACTTTAAATTTGTTTCTCGTACCCTTATTGGTCCAGAAATACGACACGCGACATATAAGCGCTATTCGAATTTTTTAGGATATCTAGGTTTTGAAATGGTGAGATTGTGACTTTTTTTCCAGACGTCTGATAATATCGTTAAGATGCATAGTAGATGCAATCTTGAAAAAACGCGTAAATTAAGCACAAGATAGATGAAATCTATGTGCGAAGCTAAGTAAACAGTTACGTAAGCAGCACAAGATAAATGAACTTGCAATTTTTCAGATCTTTAATTCATTAAATAAACACGCTTTGCGCATATCGTTACATATATTTTCTCGAAACTTACAACAATTTTCATTTATATCAATTTCGAAGTAGAATCACATTATCAAAAGATGGCTATCGATCGAGACTCCATAGTAATATAAATAAATTGTTTTACTGTTTTTATTTAAACTAATTACTAAATTTGTCAAATAACTTTGTCGTGCCAAGAAGAAAAGCGGCACAGTGCAATGCTCGCCACGATTTACCGTCGAATTCGGGGAACTGTGCGACGCGATTTTGTACAGAGGATTACCACTCGTAATGGACTTCGTCTAACATCCGGTCGTATCCGGAAGGCCGCGCCCGTCACGGTTGCTCCCGACATCGTTACATCAACCGAGCGGCGCGACGAGGCACACGATTCTTCTGTTTCGCTCGTGCGTCACGTAGTATTATTGTTAAAACTATGCTGTGCCGATGGCGACTATATGCGATTCACCGCGCGACAGTCTACCGATGTCCTTTGACCTGGTGAGATTCCAATAAGCAGTGCGAGAGCGAACAAAATTCGGATTGCATTTTGAAACGAGAAAACACCGATCGACTACTAGAGGAGTGATGAATGTTAATCATTATTGTAATTATCAGTATACGTTCCGAGTGTCCTGTGAATTGATACCTTTTTAGATTCGTGTACCTGTGCCTTTATCATGTTTGATAATTAATTTAACTAGATCACGTAAATTGCAAGAAGAGAAGCTTGAAAACGATCTTGTAATGTTCGTATCTCGCTAATATTATACAACGTCGACAATGTAATTTCTATATACCTTTCCCGCGTCCTTTCTACGGTCCGGTACAGATGCATAATCTCAATGACCGAAGCAACAGTGCATTGCAGTGAGAAGCAGTGAGCCGTTCCATGAATGTGTGCGAGAATGGACATTAAAGTCTCGTAAGCTGCAGCACCGCAAATGCACATTTCTCCGACTGTTAAACGCGACGAGACGCACAGAGGAAACTTTACGGCGAAGCGATTCAAGCAACGTCGAGGACACGTGACCGAAGAGCTTCGTCCGTTAAACGTAAGCAATTAGACTGAAATATGAAAGAAAAGACATGAGGAAAAAGCGTAAAAAATGGTTTCTCGAGTCTTTCGCTCGATTTAACCAAACCCTCGATAGTATTTAGCTCGTTCGTTATTTCATAGTCTTTGCAGCTCGATAATAAGTACTGACGTCGTTCAATGTCTCATAAGTACTTACATCGTCTCGACTAATGGGCTTTTCAATCGCGTTCGCGTATTCATCTATTTTCTTATTACAGTTTTCAAGTCTGAAGTCTACGTAAAATTAACATATTTTCTATCAGCTTCATCGATCCATTGAACAATGAGTTAACATTAAAACTGCCGGTGGTGCCATTTTGCCTCCGCTAACCATTGTAATTTTTTTCTTTTTTGTATTAGCTGTATATCAGTACAAAATATTGAAAATATATCAATATAATACAGATCTAACGATACAAATAATATTAAAATAACTTTTCACTAATCAAGGAATAAAAATAAAGATAAGAAATTACCAAAGTGACACCTTCGACAGTTTTAGCGGGATACTATTGGCAGTATTCTAATGTTATAATAAACTTTTTTTACACCCTAAATTTTTAGGAATGAAATTTCACTCCCAAAAGTTCCAAAAAAGTGGTAATAGTGCCAGTCCGGCAGGAGTGAATTTTTTCACTCTTAGAGAGTGAAGAATGACTCCAAGCGAGAGTCAATTTTCAATCCAGTCTCTCTCTCTCTCTCTCTCTCTCTCTCTCTCTCCTCTCGCCTCCCCTCTCCCTTCCTCCCTCACTCTCCCCCCTCTCTCCCTCTCCATTTCCCCCCTCTCTCTCTGTCCCTCTCTCTCTTTCTCTCTCCGCGGAATGAATAATCTTACTCTCCCTCTCACTCTAATAAATGTTAAGTTTAGCCCCCTTACATCCAATCTTGTCGAAATTAAGCTCATTCGATATGTTTTTGCACAAAACGAACGAATCTGGTAGAAAAAAGCGTCACAGCGAACTCTGCCTCGCGAAGCGAGATATTAATCATTAAAGTTGACCTTATTAAATTAGGAAATTCACTCCTTGAAGGAATGAAGTGAAATTTACTACTCTTGGACTGGCGCAATTATCATTTTTTTTTAAAGTGAAATTTCACTTCCAAAAATTTAAAGTGTAAAAACCACTCTAATATTTTATTGCATTCTACGTTTCTTTGGACAAATTTTTAATTTTTCGTATAAATCATTTTGGCGATTAACGAATGAAAATTTCGATATAATTTAGATTCAAACAAAGATGATTTTGTTATCTATGTACACATCACGATTTGCTAAAATTTCAGTTTAGTTAAAGCGATCGTTGTTAGCGCGACGATTAATGTTACTATCGAATTAACCTTGGGTTAAGCCGTAGTGTAAATGGAATTGCGAGACGACCGAGCGAATTACCCGGTCGCCTCTAGGGCGGATATTACGCTGCACCGAATTATCGATTGTGAATTCAAAAAGCGGGCGCGCAATCGGAGGGGAGTCTGAAGCACGAAGGCTTCCATGTACCGTCGAATACTTCGAAAACTTATTACGAACGAAGTCCCAATTAAACTTCCCCCGTGATTACTTCTCTATAGGCAAGCGGTTACAAGAGCCCGCGAAGTCTGCTAAGTATGCAAGACTCTCGATGCAAGCTTGTGATCTAGATGCAGAGAATTAAAATTGCAAGCGTTGACGAATATTTCAAATATTATTAGACTGATTTGTTAATTACTTACGAATATTGGTCTAGCTTTCTGCAAAACGAAAAATTTGTTTGAAATTGCTCGCGTGATATTATAAAGGATTTATTATACATACAGGTATAACAATTAGATTTGATTTGAAATGATTTAATGATATCAAAATTGATTTAAACTTGCTTTCCTAACTAGGCTACTTTTTAGCTAATTCCTATATTCCTCATGTTATAAATAATTATCATCGTTTTCTGAAGCATATGAATCTCAGCGTATGAAGTTTATAAATAAACTTGGCTTCATAGAGTAGGATTACATTGTAATATCGTGTCATGCGAGTCGCCGTGGACCGCAAGCGTCTCAGTTATCCAGACGTAGGAAAGCCGGATAACGTGGCACACGGTCCTGGCTCTCTTGTCCCTGTTCGATCCTTCCAGAGCCCCGCGAGGTAGTTCTACGGCTGTTCCGTATTGGAATGCGGGTGTTACGAGGAATCCATAGGGAACTCGTACCGTCTGCAGGAGTGGTAGCGCGGACCAGCGTCATCGCAGAGAAGGCCGCAAAGTGTATTTACATACCGAGTCTTGGTCAAAGCCTTTACTTTGCGCGGCCGTCCGCCATGCACCCGAGATGTTCGCAGCACCTCGAGCTCTTATTCCACCGAATTCAGAATGAGCTCGTCCTGCTCGACGCATCGCATCCATCGCCAGAAATCCATTACCGCGATAATGGTTATTGAGTTAAATTTGCAACGTGTGTATCCAATTTCTTTATTAAATATTACAAGAGTAGAAAGAAGAGAATTAGGACATTTAAAATTTTAAAAGGATTTGTGACATGTGATTATTCTTGCCGAGAATAAACTACTGGAAAATTTAAAGAGTTCAAAGAAAATTTTGCTATTAATTTTAAAACAATACAATTAAAGATACTGAAAATTTGAAAAGAAAAATATAGAGGAGATTGTCAAAAACTTGTTTCAGTCAAAGACTAGCGTAGAACTGAATGATGACTGATTCAACAGATTGACAGATCGTATGTTGCTTTCCTATTAATCCTAGAACGCTATTATTATGTAACTTTTACGTGCCTGTAATGAGTGAGGTATTAAATACTAACAATAAGTTATGACTTTAATGATCCTTAGGAGGTTCTATCTGCCATGTTAAAAGCTAGAACAAGCAAAAACAAGGTTTTGAAAATTCTGTTTGTTATATCAATTTGGATTTTCCTTGATAGTTAGTATTATAATAGAAAGCGTAATAAGTGATTTCAATTTTTAAGCAGTTTTGTGTTATTATTTTGTGTTATTATGTGTTTTATTTAAGTATGAGGAAATACACTTATACACACACACACACACACACAGACACACAATTGAATTGTATACTACATATCATCTCAAAATTGAATTTGCTGGTAAGCTTTTCTTTCTTTCTTTTTTAATCAATAAGGTTATTTGTGTTTATAAAGATCTAAAAAGTTTAAATAATAAAGATTCTGTTTAAATATTAAAAGTGTAAGTGTATAATGGCCTACTTTTTTATACATAAAATTTAGATATCAATACTGTATTACTCAATATCGCCTCAATAGCGTTTTATAGTTAAACCGTGTAATTAAAAAAATGAATAATATAGCCAGATATATTATTTTTAGTAAATGCACGATCAAAATTGCTATCTAAGTTAATAAAAAAAAATATATAACTTTTATTTGATTTAAGCATTATATAAAATAAACATTTCTAAATATATGTAGAAAATTTAAAAGTGATATATATATATATATATATATACATATAATGTCAAAATTATGTATTTCTACGTAGCAAGACTAGTAGCAGTGCTATTATATATATGTTGCTTAAAGCCGCATCATTCTGCTGCAAAACTGACGCGTACAGCAAAATGGAACTTCGCCTCGTAGAAATTGGTTCCTCGGCGAGTTTCTAGTGCATCAGAAAATTTCATTTTTCCCTTTCTATCCCAAGCTATCTATCGACCGTCGATACAGTCTCCTTTCTCGAATTTCACATGCATCCTCGGCGATCGATTACTCGTCTCGTGGCGCAGTTAACAAGCGGCAACAAAATTGTCGTGATGATAACGTTTGCATTTAGACGGGTGAGAGAAGCCTCGGTCGCGCACGGCAAACGGTGACGTGGAGTGCGGCCCCCGCGGCTCACATTTTTCGCCATTTTCAAAAGCTATAAGCCCGTGGGGTCGGATCAGGGTAAGCATCCCGCGGCGAAAGCCGTGCTCGAACCGGCTCTCTGACAGGCGGAGGGGGGTAATTGCGCGTCGGTGCTGACTTATAGCTTCTAAATCAGTGTCGGCCGGATTCACCCCTTGTGCCATCGCCTCGTGCCAAACAGCCTTTGCGAAACTTTCGGGATAAAATGATGGTCGGTTTCATCGTCGCTCGATTACGTGTCCACCGGACATGCCCACCGACGAGGATGTTGATCGATTTATAGCTCGAAAATATAATAGAATAGGCCGTACAATCGACATAAATATTACAGAAAATTCATAAATAACTCTGTAGAATTGCTACATTTTTTCTTTCAGCGGAAAGATGAAACAAAGATGTCTCGATTCGTCGCTCGAAGAAAATGTTTGGCATCTTAGATTATTTTCTTTGATTTATTTTTCGTCGCACGAAAAAAATGGCTTTGCTAAAGTATTTAAAATTTTAGCTAGATACAGATTTATATCTATCTAAATTTTTAGATACTTTAGCAAAATCGTTTTCTCCATGCCCTGTCAAATTCGTTAATATTGCAAAATGGTCACTTTTCGTTACGAAATGCTTGTATGAGATTGCTATCCAATATCCTGTTGATGCGCAAAGATATCCGCAAATATATCGTGTTCCACCTGCAGGAAGGCATAGGCAACCACTAAGCCGATCTCGTTGGCAAACAATTAGCCAAGTTTCAATCGTGCCCGCTTTTCATCAGAAGCGCGCCGCGAATTTCTCGCGAGAGAAATAGAGAGAGAGAGAGAGAGAGAGAGAGAGAGAGAGAGAGAGAGAGAGAGAGAGAGAGTATAGTAGAGCCGCCCGAGCTTTCGGCGCTCAAGTGGTTGAACTTTATCAAACGATATTTCTCTAATTATCTCCGCTCCAACCGAGCCGTGCAAAGCGTAAACCTCCGCCGTGTAGTTGCAACCATGTTTACGGCGTGTGCTGGGGGCGCGTCTCGAAACTATAAACATTAAAAAGGATCGCGAGGCGCCGAAGTTAGCACCCTCCTAGCTCGCCTCCTCCTCTTATGCTTCATCCACTTTCTTCTTTTTTCTTTCCTCATCTCCTTCCTCTCTTGCGAAACTGAGGAACTTCTAAGACCCATTTCGAGGAAAAACTTGGAAAATTAAACGCCACGAGACGGCACCGTCCGTATCATCCAACATCGAGGAAAAAAAGCGGCGGCAAAACGCTTAACAGTAATGTACCGAGGCGTCGTCGATTCCTAAGTACTCGTTCGTCCTTGATAACCGTGTACACGTCTCGCGATGCAATTCTAATAGCAACGCGGTTAACTTTTTAATTGGAAAAGGGAGAATAAACTACCTGAGAACAGCGTCGTCCAATTTTACGAGCGCGCCTGCGAATCGCATTTTCAGAAGACGATACTCTACCAGGTAACATGGGATATATAATGTAAAATTGGACTTTTTGAAACTTTCTTTCCGACAGTATCGTGTACCGAGAACGCAGTGAACAGCAGACTATTAGGCTTTCATAGAATTCCACGAGTCGCTAATCAAACACTAAAATCGCTTTCGCGTAATTTAAATAAGTTCACGGCTAAGCCTGCCTTGTCGTTTATTACATACAGATCTCGGCGCAATCGCGAATGGAAATAGGACGGAATAAAATTAGCGGCTCTCCCGAATACCCAAGTAATTACGTGTAATTTATATTACTCACCATTGGTATGCAAATCACGCGTACCGTGCATGGCCATTATGCCACCTGCCGCGTGAACTTCAATTCCATCGCTTCCAGCCTGTCGGAGTCCTCTTGCCCCTTTCTTTTTTTTCGCCATCGTGTTGTATTCAGGAATCGTAAGATTGTCTCTACGAAAAAAAGTAAAATTCGCGTAGAGCATAGAAATATTTTAATCCTAAAGTTTTCAAAGAGTATCTCAAAAAATATGAGTGCTAATATTTCTAATATTTTATATATATATTCAATTACGTCATGAATCAATTGTGGAAATTTTTTAGTACTGCTTTTCAATATTTAATATTATTCGAAGAAAATACCTGATAATTTTAATAATAAATTAACGATACACACTAAAAAAATAATACCCCGAAATAACGTATTATAATAATCAGACTATTTGATGAAATATAATCCATAATTTTTTTTTACAACTAAAACCGATTATTATTTCTAGTATACATATACACAACAATATTGAACAAATATTGAAATTTTATTTAGCTCGATTTGGATCCTAAACATCATCGAATATAATTAAGGCTCGCCCAAGACAAGTAGACTGCAAATCCGTCAAAGAATCTGTCGTTAAAAGGGAAAGGCGGCGAACTTGAGAGAGGACAGGGATCCGTTGTACAACACGCGAGACACGATACACGACGAGCGAGACGAGACAGAGAAAACGAGAAAGGTTGCCAATGATAGGACGGAGAAGCGACAGCTTAGATACGGCTGAATTGGTCAGTGGCGTCAGTCTTTTGATCTAAACTAAAATACAAGCCCGAAACAACGGCCAAAGCAAATCTGCTCAAAGTGCCTGCCCTCTTCAAAGTACTTGGTTTCGTCTATCTCGCTTCACCCCGCGCGATGGCATACCCCAATGACCAATTATCTTTGTATCTTTGCCGATGACAAGCGAACCGCGAGTAAACTGTCAACGGGGGGGAAAGGGTTTAGTACGTGTCGGTCTATCGGATAAGGGGGTTGGTACGTCGCTCACTCTCTCTCTCTCTCTCTCTCTCTCTCTCTCTCTCTCTCAAAAAAAACACACACACACACACATACTCACATACTATCTCTTGCTTTCTGTCTCTTTCTTTCTACCTCTTTTATCCTCGTCGTTATTCTATCTTTCTCTCTTCTTTTCCTGCGATCTCCTCTCGCGCGTTACGGCTCGTGCATGTCCTCTTTTTTTTTCTCCTCTTTTCGCATTCCTAATTTCATTTTCATCGGTCGTCGATTCTGAGCGCGCGCGTTTTGTCGCGCGGATCAGCCGAAACAATGGTTTGCCTCACGGCGAATTAAATCGAAAGCGAATTAAATCTTCCTGCCATCCTTCGCCACCCCATCGCATCGCCTCGCGCTGTGACTCCTCGTCTTCGACAGAAATACTTCGAACATCGAATTTAGGACGAGACTTTAATTGGAGTCTCGCGCGTGTCCGTTTAATTATATCTGTCGCTTTATTTTTCTTATGTTGTGAAATGCACAATATTTTATTATCACTATACTTTCAGTATTTTTTGTTTATGGTATTCTTAAGAAAAAATGTCTACATTTAATATTTTACATAGTTAAAAAAAATATTTATGTAATATAATTGCACAATACAATAAGATATAATAATAACAATATAATAATAATAATAATAATAATATAACTTTATATCATTCAAACAGTTTGAATGTCCTCAATATTATTGTAATAAATACTATTATGTGTTAAGTGGTACTCACAAAGTCTGCTTTTTCAGAAAAATAAGATTTCTCCGATCGTCTTATGAACACTGAAAACAATATATTATTTAACATTAATATTTTATAGTAATATATTAAATGCGACATTTGACTGACAGTCATTTAAATATGTATCTTTAGCTTCGTGAGAATTCATCGCCGTCGTCCCCATTGGTGAAACAATAGTAGCCTAATGCCACGCAGGAGAGAAGCCCTTTTACTACCGCGATATGGCTTTAATTTGTGACATCTTATTCAGTCGTCTGACGAACTCAATGGCCGTTTGATGTTCACGACGCTTTAATATACAGTGGCTGGTCAAGAGCCTAGTATCCATACACCTTTTCCAAGAGGGCCTTCATTTTGATAATGATTAACAAGACGGAAATTAACGAAGAACAGATTGGATCCGTTTAACGCCATTCTCGTTACCCTTTGTCTGGAAATGCTGTACTTACAAATACTTCTGTAATTGCTGGCATCCTTCTGCAGTGTCTATTCGATCTTAAAGTATACTTAGTAATTCCCTCTTGTACTTCGTAGCTTTTTTAGCAAATGCCATTATTAGAACGTTTTATCCTGACTACATTTTTCGATTACTTATCTTTAATTAGACGAAATCACCAAGAGATTTAGTGCGTTAGTAAATAGATTTTTTTACCAAACACCAATGATACGTATAAATAAATATCCTTTGTGACTCCTCAAATAGCTCGATTATTTTAGAAAATCAGTCCCTTTAAGTTACCTTTTTAATCCCTTACGCCTGATTACACTAAAAAGAATCTTTCATGTTTAACAATTCCTTTATTAAATTTCATAAAACGATTAATCATCTCTCTCTATAACAAAAATTGTATAATTTATGTTACTAGCAACGGTAGATTGATTTATAAACGTTACTAGTACTTTATTTTAAGAGCCAAAAGTAATTAAGAAATAAGAATTACAAAAGCAAAATAATACCTCCGTTATTCTGAAACCTACACCATTTCCGTAATATATAAGTATAAATGTGTTCTAGACAAACTGCGAAATGCGAAAACGGGCTGTTGAATGTTAGACGTTAGTATACGTCGACGTACTTATGGCCCCTTGATGTTGCTTTTCATTTAATGTATCTCTGTCCAAGACCTAATCTCGTGGTAATAATCCACGTACCCTGCTGCTCGCGCACACAAATCTGTGCAGTAAACCGGGTCAATGACGTGATTCACATTTGTTAGAAGCGGGATAGAACTCGCCACTGATTTATATTTCTTAACAATGAAACTCGTCGGTTTTAATTAGTGATGATGTATTACATAATAAAACGATATAAAAGTAAAGAAAAGAGAGCAAAATTCATTGATTGCTCAGGAAAAATAAAAAAGAAATAATCAAAGCCGAGCAAAACAGATGTTGTAAAGCGATGTATTATTGACAGTACTCTATACATATATATATATATCGGTTTAATTGGAATTTAAGCTTTGTGTTATTTTGCTGTAAAATTTACTGTTTTTTTAAAACCGATAGTAAGGTAATAATTTTACACCTTTACTAGGAATATAAAAAATGAGTGACATTCTATAGAAAACTATTCTATAAAAAAAATTATATACCTATAAAAATCACATCGTACAAAGAGTTATAAAAAAATAAGTTCTAGATGCAGGACAATCGTGTTGGCGTGTAAGTCTAAGCAAAAAATAAATCTCGATTTTATCGATGGATTGGCTCTTGTGAATTTTTTACGGCAAAGTTTCGCGTCAAGGATCGGGCCGTTTCCGTTCGGCAGGACTCCACCACGTTAATTCCGCAGGACGTTACATTAATTCCAAATTGGTTTCGGCCAAGCGGAGATCCTCAGCGTCGCACCAGGTACGAAGGATCACCGATCCACGGAATACCCGGCTTAGTTCCGTCGTAATTACAGGCCAGAACGGGGCTTAGCCTGTCCTTATTTATACGCAAGCTAGGACGCGACGCGACGCGCACGCTGATACTTCATTTCGCTATTCCGTACACCTCGTATGCGTTTCTTATTAACTACATCCTGCCAGGCAGATATTGTCCTCATCTCCGATTGGCCCTGATAAGCGATTACTCATTCAAGTGCATGCAGCATTATGTTTGAGCTAAGATTGGAAACAATGCGACTTTGATGCATTCAGCTTTTAGTGTTAAAGACACAAAGAAACGAATATAAAACATAATACTTTTCATGAAATTCAGAATTAAATCTTTAAAAATAAACACTGACCAAGAAGAAAATCTTTAGAGGTAAACAATGATTAAGAATTAAACTCAAATAAATCAACTTCAAGTTTTCTTAAAATTTCCCCATTTAATTAGTTAAACCTTGGAAAAAATTATACAAACAACTCTCCAAAAATCTAATGAAGTCTACTTGTCATATAACAATATCAATTAAATTTTTTAGGAGCGCATCTATCTCTTTTTATCCACAACGAACAAGAAAGCGAATACACGTTCATTATAGTAGTGAAAGAAGTTGGCGAAATTCCGAGCGCGCGACTAAGAGAGGCGCTTATAAGACTGAGTAAGGGTGTTTGAGGTAGGTGGGGGGTGTCTTAAGCACCACGTCGCTATATTTAGGACGCATCCTTATCTCCGCCGACCCCTTCTAACCGCAGTTTTGAATCGTGGCGGGCGCGCCGGCGCTAAGCGTCGGTCCATGTCGGTGGTGCTTCCGCGGTAGGAAGGGGTTGCACTTTGTAAGACAGAGATAGACGACGGACGAGGCGAATGAGGGGAAACTGAAAACGAGAGAGAGAGAGAGAGAGAGAGAGAGAGAGAGAGAGAGAGAGAGATGCCGTAGAAACGAGAGAAAGCAGAGATCCAGCGAACGATGAGATAACCCTGTGAGTGGTCAAAGGCGTCGGAGCGAGACGGCTGACGGTCACGACGAGGGGGATGAAACAACTCACGGGGCGAAAGGTGTCGTAATGAAGCTCTGCGAGGCTGAAGGATAAAGTGAGACGGCGAATAAGTGGAAGGGGTGGTTGAGAGAATGATAAGAGTAGAATAGACCATTAATGGGAAAAAGATAGAAACTCAGTTTCCCGAAGGAAAGGAGAAAGAGAGAGAAAGAGAAAAAGATGTAGGACGATACCATGAGAGAAAAAAGGAGGAAAAGATTCTGGAGGGTAGAAGGAAAATAGAGAAGGATTGTCACGCTCGTCATTCTGGTGGGGATGAAGGTGGTGGGGTAACGTAGAGCAGTACAGAACGTGGGAGAGAGGAAGAAAGGGAGAGAGTAAAAGGGAAGAACGAAGACAGAACGAGGGTAGTGAGGAGGGGTTGAAACGCGTAGGGACACAGAGCCATAAGAGGGTTGATGGCGGCCGGGGTTGGCCCCAGTAGCACAGTCGCGCGCCAAACTCCCGTAAGAAAGCACGTAGCCGGTGATTCTCGAACGCTCTCTCGCGCATCCTGCACCCAACGTCGACGGACGGATTTCTTTTTTTTTTCAACGACGACGAGTTCGACGAGTTCGGGCCACTGACCCGCCACTCTTGTCGTCGCGTATCTTCGCGCCTACACTCGAGAGGGTTGATACTACCTGTGACTATCATTGGGGCCGGTGATTCGAGACACACAAGCGGGTTTTTTCTCCTGAAAAGACTAAAGTCTCGTCATAGTTGGAACGCTCGAGACGATCGAAGTGGAAGGGTGGATTTAGCAGGTAAACAGCAATCTATTATTAGATGTAATGTTAGTTACTGATAAACAAAGACAACAACCTCGAGTGGCTGATGGGATACTATGTGACAGAGCTACTGAGAATCTTTAGCTGGTTGTCAGCTGTCTGATAAGTATAATTTTCGGGTTCGATCTGTCATTTGTGTAAACATATTTGTTTCAGTAGTATTTTTATTTGTGCGATACTATTAATTGCATATTAATTATTTCGCCTAAAATTAGGAAATTACTACGAAATATTAAATAATCATCTAATAAGGAAAGAAAATTGCATTAGCTTTTACGTTGTGCATTATATTTTATAAAAAAGATATTCTAATGCAGAATTCCTATCTATCGAAAAATAATTGTGAAGATTAGATTTACTCGCAATTAAATTTATTGTTTAATAACTTAGATTTATTACTTGCAAAAATTTATATTAACAAATAATTATTAGTTAGTAAATAATTTAGCAAATAATATTCGGTATAGAGTATTTTTTTTCTAAAATAGTCTTTCGGTTTGAGAAAACGTTTCCAAGAGGATCGGTGCATTCGCCATTAAGAGTTGAGCACGAGACGATCGTGTTCACCGTGTATTTCGTGTTGTCGACGATGTTTATGTCCACGTTTCAAGAGCTGCATTTTGCGTTACTGGCGCCTGACATAATGCAAAAGTTTTCAAACGGCGCCAGATGCGACTCCGTCCGCGAGCGAGAGAAACGCGCCCAGCATTTCCTCTGCGCTTGTGTCGCTCGTTACTGAGAAAGTAGTCTAATTTACCAGAGTGTCTCGTCCAACACAAATTCTGGGAGACCTATCCCCAGGTTCTAAGCGGCATTCTCGTAACGCCAACGTACAAACGACTTTCTGATTAGTGGAAACTTTCGAAAATCCTGTCTCAAAATTTATTTCAATCCTAAGCAGCGTTTCGTCGCAGCAAAATATTATATCATAACCATAGAGATCCGTAAACCACGAAATAATATCACAAACTTACTCTTACGGATGCATTATCATGATTTAAAATAGTTATAAAACCGATAATTACAAAAAATAATAATTGAGATTAATTTAATTTTTGAACATATCGAAGAAAGAGAGAGAGAGAGAGAGAGAAGTATTAAATTTTTAATTATATATACTAGAGTTTTGGTTATCAATATTTAGTTTTAAAATATATATTACATACATATTTTTTAAACATATATGTACAAGTAACCGTCATACTATATAATTTTATCTTGAAAGAATTATCTATAATACCTTAAAAGAATGATAGAATAAAGAAAGTTTTTTGTATTAATATAAAAAAAAATAAACATTTTATATATAATTAGTAACAACAGCTCGGATCTTTATGACGATAATTGTAATTATGTCAATGGGATTATACGATATAGCTCCGATTCGATCCATTATCGCGAAACAAAGTAGCCAAGCGGTTTATTATGCTGCGCACTGATCAGACATGTTACACAAGTGCAACCAGACGCAATATTGTGTCGAACTGGCAGCGGGTACACGACAATTTGCCTGACAATTCATCGCTTAAGCGTCGTGAGATTAACGCGCTGCACGTGCTAGCAAACGTTACAAAATTGAATCTTCACAGCACGTTGCAGACTTCTCTCTCTCCCTGCGCCTCCTCTCTCTTTCTCTCTCTATTTCTTCTATGAACGCAACTGTAAGGCATTACTGCCTTGGTGTGGCGGAAAGATAAACGCATAAACTCAACGACAGCAACATGAACGAAAATATGTACGCGTCAATACTTTTAAACGGCGAATCTTTGGGATCGCGTCCATCACCAATGGATGCATCGTTACGCGTAATATATGACGGGGATCATCAAGGGTTCGTCGCCGCTACGTGTTAACGTCCCGTTAAAGGGATTAAGTGCCAATTACGTTCTTACCGCGGCGAAATTACATGACACGGTTAAACTTCTAATTCGATAAGTGGCAGTTAACTGCGCTCGAGCTGTGTCTGGCTCGCTCTGATGACTGGATGCATTCATTGGTCGTTGTTTGCATCGTACATTCCGTTGGAGTATTTAGCGGCTATCTCTCGCAAGATTAAAGTATCCGCGATTACGTGAAAAAAATTTGTACGGAAAAGTATCGCATTTTATATATGTATAGAAACTTTCGGTTAACGTAGGAATCACATTTTTATTAAAAATAGATAATTACATAAAATTCGATTAAAGTTATACATGGAAAGAACGGTTTTGCTGAAGTATTTAAAAATTTAGATAGATACAGATCTAAAAATAATTTTGTTGAAAATAATTATATAGGATACTCAACTTGATTGTGAGAATATTAAAATTTTTTGTAGCATTGTTCATCATATTTAAGTTTTCTATCAATTATTTTGATGATGACAAAATTGTTTTCAAATCTGCATCTAGCTAAATATTTAAATATTTCAGCAAAAATGTTTTTCCTATGTATGTATATATATCAATACACTAAAAACATGAAATGTTTAGGAAGTATTTATCCAAACATTACTAAAACATATTTCTATTAATTCTATTAATTCTATGAATTGTATTAATTCTATGAATTCTTAATATTCTATATATGAATTCTTGGTTTATGTTCTTAGAAACAAATTGTGTTCAATCTTTTATTCACAAAGTAGTGGATAATATAACCATTTTTATGACTCTCGTGCAATCCGCAATTGAAGTTAATAATTAAAAGATTTAGTATTCGAAAAGATAAAGAAAGGGGGAGTGAAAAATAGAGATATTACGCCCGCGCATGCTTCAGCGCATATATTTGTGTGTATGTGTGTGTGCAGATTTTCTTCTCGAATTACTTCTCTCTCGGTTGGTGCAGCTGTATCTTCATTGTAGATACGACGCTTCTACCCTTCTTTGTTTCTACACTGTTGGTTTTAAGACGTGTCCCATCGTCGCTGTAAAAGTACGTTTAAACTCGGCACAATTTATTTCACCTTATCTCTCTTTCTCTCTCTTTCTCTCTCTTCTACCCTCCCCCTCTCTGTCCCCCCTTCCCCCTCACTCTGCCTCCCCCTGCGTCTCTCTCATCTCTCTCTCTCTCTCTCTCTCTCTCTCTCTCTCTCCAACTTCATTCTCACTCGCGTATCTCGCGTGAGCAACTGACTTTATACGAAATCATCCATTATCATCCTATATTGCCATTAGTTTCTGTCCGCCTTCTTAATTGAATTTGATAAATTTTCTGTGTATCATCATTTCTATATCATCATTTTGCAAGTTCTTTCTCGATACAATAAATATTTTTTTTATTATAAAAATGATAGCAAGTTATTGCAAAGAACTTGTTAATTGCGGGCGCAACAATCTCACGATCGTGTTTCAATTTGTCTCGAATATCCTCGTAATTTATACGCAATTTATGCTGAACTCTCACGCGCATAATGTAGCATGATGTTTATCGGGCTCTTGAGCAATCTCAAGTTTATCTAATATACAGGATGTCCTAAACATCGCATGTTTTTTTATAAGAATAAATTTTTTTTATAATTTCAATAGCAGAAAGAGTTTCTCGATAACAAATATTTTATTTAACATTTAGTTATCGAAAGAATTCATGAATGTTCATCAAATATTCACACACTTTCGCGCGTTTACGCAGGTGGAAATTATTTGGGAGCTAATTGACGTCACTGATATCTCGATGCACACGGTAAATAGCCGTAAGCGACGGGAGCAAAAAAGAAAAAAAACAGAAAAGAAAGAAAAAAAAACGAGCGCAGATATAAGGACATGGAGAGGACGGGGCCGACCTCCGGTAATTTTCATTCCAGAACGAGACAGCGCCAAGGCTCTGAGAGGCTGAAATGTCGTTTAAGGAAATCTTGCCTTAAGTCGAGAGAGGCGTAGCGTTTAACGCAATTGGAGCTCATTTAAAAATCCCATCAAAAATGTACTCGGAAATATCTGCGTGTCCCTGCCACCCTCTCACAAGGATCACGAGCCACCTTCTCCTCTGCTACAACTATACCGCCCCTTACTTAAACCACCCTCGGGGCTATTTCTGCGGCCCTGCCGCTTCTGCCTTACTATCTACCCTCTTCTTGATCATCGTCCTCGTAGCTACTACCCTTCTCTTCTCAAATGCGCTCTCTCTCACACACACACACACACACACACACACACACACACACACACACACACACACACACACACACACACACACACACACACACACACACACACACACACACACACACACACACACACACACACACACACACACACACACACACACACACACACACACACACACACACGCGCGCGCCTTGGTAGACCTCTTCTTTCTTTTGCTTTCGTCATTCCTTTCCTTGAGCGTCTGACGAACTTTGGAGAGCTCGAAAGAGAAACAGAGTCAGGGGGGCTGTCTGATTGGATTGTAAGCTCGATTTACACTACTTTCGGTTCTCCAGGCTTCCATCTCGTTCTCTTTCTCTCTTTCTCTTTTTCTCTCATGAACGCGAGTCGACACGGTCCATCTACGTATCAATTTCGCGAACCGGGGCGTTTTAGGAAGTTAGTGGACGAGCGCAACGCGCCGAGCAATAAAATAACGCCGACGGTGACCGAGTTATAAAGGGACAAGTTACGCGAGAGCTAAATAACATTTGCTTAACAAACGTTTTTATTTCTCGTATCGGGGCTGGAATTTTGCGCGGTGCATGTAACGCAACATCTCCAAACGAAAAATTTTGTTGCAAATTTTACATGCAACTGCAATCAAATCTTTTACAATTTCAAGATTTATATAAAAATTGCAGGCGAATATTCATGATGAAAGAAAGATAAACAACATGAGAGAGAGAGAGAGAGAGAGAGAGAAATACAGTTAGAGATCGTTATACGTGTAAATACATCCTATAGAAACTATAATATCTTCCGGAATACTAATGTTAAGTCCCAATAAATGTCATTAGCTTTGAGATACTGCATAGGTACGAGAATAGAGATTAAAACCGCGCGTAGGCCTTGGGCGAAACTTTAACAAATCGCGGCGCGAGGGTATCGACAGAAGTATCGACAACTTCGTATTCGCGGACATCCGTCGGGCCGTCAAAACGTCGCGCGAAGTTGAATGACTCGATGATTGCAAAGCATCCAGAAAATTTGTTTTCGCAGTTAATGAAGCGCCGCCGTTAACGAACCCATTGTTCACAAGCAGAGTTTTGTTTCTTCGTCCTCGTCCCGATTATACGCTTCGCATTATTCGCCGCAGCGATTAAATGCCTGCTTCGTAACTTACTCATTAATGTGTAAAAGTAGTACAGCTTGCGTGTAACATGAGTTGAAACTTATCCTATAAAAATATACTTTAGAACAGAACTGTATATAAACATATATATATATATATATACTTTGATAAATGCTAGAGAATATTTATCTAAAATTATCTAATGTCTGTAAGAGTATCTTTTCGTTGGAACAGATTAACCTTATAGAAATAACAAGATTTGCTTAGAGGAAGTATGTCAGATGATATCAGTAATATATGTTGTTTCGTAATCTATTTGCAATTTCAAAATTATCCTTTGTTATGCAAATTAACTTTGCAATATTAATCTCATTTAATTTTTATCGCTCATCATCATGTAATATACAATAAAAAATGTTATAGTTTGGAAAAACAGGTTCTAATGGTGTTTAACAAAATTGAGACGAATTATTATAAACTGCCAAAAAAAAGCAGAAGAGAAATAGTGAGAGAAATGGAAAGAGGAACGTATCTATTTTCGATGAGATAGCTAGATATTTGGAGTTAACAATTTATGCACCTCTATTGTACAGGCTGTTAAACAAATATTGCAGTGAAAATACAAGGAAAATATTCCTATGTTATAATAAGAGAGGCGTTAGCTTTAGTAATTATTTTCTAACCACATGTTCTACTCGTATTACTTCACCTGTCCAAATTATCTCCGCATCTCACGTAATGTAATAAAACGCGATAAGAACTAAAAAAGTGTTAAATGAAATCTCGGCTGTATAATGTGAAAATGTGAATATGAATTAACAAATGCAAATTTTTTGAACGTATTACACGGAATTAATTAGGGAAATATATTTGGAGAATTACAATTCTCTGATAAAAACGGAACGATCGTAGTACTTCATTCCTAGTCAATTTAAATTGACTTTTGATTTTTCCAAATCTTATATCTAAATGTAGACGATCACGCGTACATGAGAAAAAGAATTTTGTAAAATATTAAAAAATTTAGTTACATAAATCTGAAAATAGTTTTGTTAGATCATCAAACAATTATATAGAACTCTTAAATGTTAATGACAAAGCTATAAAAAGTTTTAACATCCTTGGGCGTCCTACATGCATAATTATTTTGATAGTTCGAACAAAATCATTTTCAAGTTTGTATTTAATTAATTATTTAAATATTTCAACAAAACTATTTTTTCATGTATCTTCTGTTTATCGTTCGCTGCTCATATTTCATCTTATACTTCATTGCATCTCGGAGTTAATGTAGGCGGGTACTAGGCTCAGCGATTATCCGCAAGTAGTCAATGGCCGACTTTACACCGGCACGGTGTAGTTCGTACCAGGCGGGGTTTAATATCGCCGAGCTGGCTCGCTTGCGGCGATGTTGTCACTTCTGCAGGCTCCTACCCGGCTGGCAAGTATCTTAATCTTTAATTATCGCCCCTCACCGTTCTTAATTACGCCGTAATTGTAGTTAGATAGCGTATCAGTGTCCCGCGGAAAAAGTTTGACGGCGGACGCCCGTCGGTGACATAGGCATGAACGACGTCAATTCCAAGACGTTCAATTATCAGAAGCTGATTATCGGGCCGGTGAATATACAGGAAAGAGCTAAAGAGGAAAAGGAAGGGAGAGGACGTGGATAGAAAGAGAAATGAGGATGAACGAGCCTCGCCCTCTTCCTGCAGCCAATCTCATGCAAGCTCAGTGGCGATCGCCGCGTTAATCGTTTCTCACGGCGAAAAGACGTATAGATTTTTTAATAATACTTCTTGCAATAACATTTCCTGACGATTGAGAATATTGTTCTTTATACGAATGATTCTAATGGCGTAACACAAGACAATAGAATTAGACCTTAGAATTCAACATTGAAATCGCCGATGATTTGAGTTTCTCTACTAATTTCATTTTTTTTTGTATTAGATACACAATATCTATAAAATATTAAAAACATATTAATATAATATAAATAATTCTAACGATACAAGTAATATCAAAATAACTTTTCACTAACCGCGGTGAAATTAAGAATAGAAAATTACCAAATTAACGTCTTCGTCCATTTTAACGAGAAACCATCGGCATTTTTAATATTAATAGTACAATTTTTATAATTTTATTTTTTACATTATACTGACAATATTACTTATAAAAACTATACATTAAAAAAAAATATTGGTGTGAATTTAACACCGTGCGGTGTCCATATAATTCTCATCGTATTAGTGTTAATATAACAAAGAATTATATAGACACCATATGATGTTAAATCCATACCGATAATTTTTAGAGTGCAATTATTTGATTTTTTTTCCTTTTTCCACAATGAGATTAATATATCTCCAATTCACTGACGTGACATTTGGAAATTAACCGTAAAATGTATATTATCGAATAGACGGTTACATATTTTCTGGTAAAGATAGGCAGCGATATTATTCCCCAGTGCGAACATAATTACAACCGGACACGAAGGATACGAAGGGTGATAGCTTACATGTAAATTGCTGCTTAGATCGATCGTGCCCAACTCTATTCTGTCGGCTAAATTAGAAAAAGTATGGAGTCTTTTACGCGCTTGACTGGTCACGAGCTACTGTGAAGAAAAGGGGGCTGGAGAGGAAGAAGGGAGGCTGAAGATGGTTTGCAAGCGTAAAAGAGGATGCAGGGAGAGGCCGAGCTTCAAGGTAAATAAGGCGAACAAAGAAAGGAAGAGCGACAAAGAGAGGAAGGTACGTATAGTGAACGAGATTGGAAGACGACGATATTCGAGACACGCTAATTCGTTGCCGGGCCGATAATCAAGCAGAATAACGATCGATCTCGCAGCCACTTCGCCTAATCTCACGCGTTTGTCAAAATAAGGGGAAATGGAACAACAAGAGGGCAACCAGAGGGTTTCCTGCACGCTAACGTTCGTAATTAGCATCCTGTCGGCCGCGCGAAGCGTGAAATAACACCCGTGAAATATAATCGCGCCCTCGTCAAATTAAACGGAGTCCGTAACTCCGATCTTCATGGCTTTTCTTAATCATTAACTGTGGATTATATCGGTGAATCTAAAGATAAACTTTTATGATTTTACTACTCTTAAATCTGTGGATAACTTTTATCTAATATTATTATCATGTCATATGTCGCTTTTGAGCACTCACTTGATTTTTTTTCCAACCACCCTTTAAGTGAGGTATGCAGAATCTCAAAGGAAGATAAGGAGATTCCAGACCGATATGCGTGGAATGCGTGCATAACGTGACAGATGAGATGCGTATTGTTGATATAGACGTTCGAATAAATCATGGCAGTTAAAAATAGCGCGTTTATCACTTTATCGAATCATTCGAATTCTACAAGAGTTCGTCTAAGAAATGCAGGAGATCCAATATTTTCTCTGCACTATAAATGAGCAAATAATGTTACTTTAACATATATGTACTTGAATATATGCGTTACACAATGTCGTGTACTATATTACAGTACTATATTATAAATTAAAATCAAAATATATGATATATCCATGGTAATTTTTTTGTCTGGCGTCAAATATGAATCTTGAGTGATTGTAGGAAGTAAATTAAAAAATACCTATAAATATATAATATAATTCCAAACAACACGATCTTTTCAAGACATCTTTAAAATTTTAACAAAGGATGCGATAACAAAAGAAAAAATAGGTATAAGAGAGAGAGAGACAGAGACAAGAATTGGAATTATTTAATTTAAATCGATATGATTTAATATTTACTTAATATTCCTAACACATCAAAGATTGAGCTCTGCCTATCATAATATGTCTAATCGAAATTTTAAGACATCTTTAACAAGTTTTTTAAAATATTTATTTAAAAGTAAGTAACATAATGATTCTTTAGCAATGATTTCTTATAAAGAATTCCATCGACAGCTCATACATTTTCGAGGAAATAAAAGAATCTCCACGTACGGCATGTATGACCGTATTCAATGACATTTCACTGAACATTTCACTGACAGGACAAATCTAGCTTATCTAGCCTATCAAGACTGACGACTGTTTCGGTGTAACATGTATAGTTGTGTAACAAGAACATATGAGGACGTTACTTGACATGGTATATCCGGTGAGGAAATCGGCAAGAGAGAAAATATCGGACCTGCTATAGCCATAGCTATAGCCAATGAACTTTCAGCGATTCGTGCAGCGTCTGTGCGTATAGGCAGCAATCCTATCTATTCGCATACGTCTACTTTCGTTTACGTATTTTCCTTTCCTGCCTGCGAGGCAAGGGATTGAGAACGTCGTGAAAGGAATCGGTGAAGAGCAGAGGGGCCGACGAGACGACGACGAATCGCGTTCGGATGCGAGATGCAGCAACGCTGAATTCAACCGGGTTGATTGATTTCACGGGAAAAATTCCGCGCCAATATGCACGCGTATATCTCCGTGCCCGGAGAGAAGGTCGAGCCCGCTCGCGCAGCGACGCGAGATTTCACCGATTCATCCTTGTAATTGTGCAAAATCAAATTGTACAGAAGCGAATCGAGTCGGTCTCGAGGTCTCGTTTAACCAACGTCTATCTCGCGA
>NW_017297394.1:937065-953496 GCF_001594075.2 Trachymyrmex cornetzi
TCTACCATTTTGCAATTTTCGCAATAGTTAACAAGATATTAATTACTAAAAATTACCGAATATTGATCTTCAATAATTTTTTATTTAAATACTATCAATTTTACATAAAAACTGCAAGAGACAAAAATTATTTTTTTCTTATAGAACTTTAAGAATTTTTTAAGAATTTTTTATCAACTTTTTAGTACTGCATTTTCTTATTCTTACCTACATGAGAAAATACGGTATTAAAAGATTCTAAAAAAATTTTGAAAAAATTTTCAGAATTTTATAAGAAAAAAATAAACAATTTTTGTCTCACGCTGTTTTTCTATAAAGTTGATAGTATTTCAGTAAAAAATTATTGAACACCAATATTCAGCGATTTTTAATAATTAATATCTCGTTAATCATTGCGAAAATTGGAAAATGGTAGAGGACTTTTCGACCCAGTTTAGTCCGCTCTATCTACACAAAAGCGCTTGGCAAAATCTTACGGGATACTCTGTATATATAATCCTTCAATAGAGATATATTTCCATTTCCACTAGAATAAAAGTAATTACTAAACCATATAGTAAGGAACATAAAATTAGCTTCAATTCGCTACCGCGCAGTATTATTCTCTGATAATTACTCTGCAGGTAATACATAATGCACAGTCTTTTTCTGCTTTGACGCAGCTTCATTGCCCTTATACATGGAGATAAGATACAAAGAGATTGAAATCTTCTGAATCTTTAACACCAGGATTCTCTTGTCTAAGAATACCGAAGCGAATCGTCGCGAGTACTCGGATCTTATCTCTCGACGAGGAAACGGAACGATCTGATTTCCACCCCACGTATAGAGAACCGATTGTGGCCGGAATTGAAATAGAATGTCGCGAAAAGACGAGAGGCGTCTGTAACGGCGCGTCTTCGATTGGACTGTATAAGAGAAGATTTCCGGGGCCAATACATACCTACGACGTTGTTAAGAGGAGTTAAGGGGGTTGCCGGCCGCGTTAGCACGTTCACCCTCGCACGGCTCCAACCCCTTACGACGAAATCACGTCCGTGCGACTCACGTGCATGCGGAAACGATCAGTCCACGCGCACGCTCACACGGTTGCGGTCGGAGCGTTGCATAGACTCATCTCACCCCTTGCTTGCAACCCTCGCTCCTCCGCTTTCTCACCATAGCGACCGCTCGAATACGTCTTCGCGCTAACGTGTACGGGATGTGTTCGTCGTCGGCGTACGTGAAACCGGAATCGCATTCACGTAAATACCCGGCAGTATAACGGGTGCGCATAAAGGAGAGCGTATATATGAGATATGAACGGAGTAAAAGCAGAGAGGGAGAGAGAGGGGGGGGGGAGAAGAAGAGAGACAGAGAGAGGGGGCTGTAGATAGCGACCAGGTAATAGAGAGGAGCCATCCAGCAGAAAATCTCTTCCGCTGAATATAGTTTGAGAGAGTATAGTAGACAAGGAAGGAGGGTGAACATAATATAATGGATATACGCGAGCTATCACGCAATGCATACTAAGCTCTCCTGACCGTTCGCGAGTTGCTGTGACCTTCGGCATCGCTTTTTCCAGCCTCTTTCGCCTCAGGTTAAGCCGCCGTTGGTCGGATTGTCTTTTGATTTTGTTGGGATCATCTTTGCGAGACACATCGAGAAGACGTTTCTCCTCATTCTTGAGACGATTCAGTTTTCTCTATTCCGGACAATCGCCGAGCACAAATTGCGAAATCATGGCGGACATTTTACGGTAATAATTTTACGTTTCTCACGATGTACAATAGAGGACAAAAGAAAGTTTAAAATTGGTACTCGTGTATATGAGTATCGGTAACTACAGTATTAGAATGTTTTTAGTGATGTTGGTAACACTGAACTAATGTGGTATCCCACCACTTTATATCATGTATGATTTGTTTTGTTTATTTAAATTTTCTTGCATTGTTCATTAACGATCTATTTCATTCAATATTTGCGGCTGACAAAAGTAAGTTTAAAAGATATTTTATTTAATAAATATCTATATAATTAGATATTTTATAATAAACTACTAAAAATTTGTTGATTTTTCTCTCTCTCTCTTTCTGTACATATTTAATTCCTTTTAACCTATTCATTTTTACTTTAATTTCATAGATAAATAGAAGTAATAGAAAATCTGTCGATGTTAAACAGTTGATAGTGAGGGATAGAAGAAATGATCTAGGATTCAAAGAAATTTCAAAAAGATATGAAATTTCCATGATGGGAGCGAAGAAAATTTGTAACAAATATGCGATAAATACGGTACTATAAATGATTTAGTAAAATATGGCAGACCAAGAAAAACATCGATGAGAGATGACAGAAGGATAATTCGACAAGTAAAAAAAGCGATATCAGTTCGAGCCATCAAAGAAAATTTAAATCTTGTTCACATACATGAAAGAACAGTGAGAAGGAGATTGAAAATTGATTAAAAAATTATATAGCAAGAAAGAAACCTTTTATTAACGCTAAAAATCAGAAAAAGCATCTGCTGTTTACTAAACAGTATGTTACTAAGCCCTTATCATTTTGGGAATATATTATATGGTCTGATGAATCTAAATTTGAGTTGATGAACAAAAAGAAAAGGAAAAGTGTATGGTGTAGGTCATCAGATCGCCTAAAAAAGTAAAATGTTCAATCGACTATTAAGCACGATGGCCGTTCGATTATGATTTGGGGCTGTTTTTCTAAAAAGGAAAATTGTGGTTAAAATCGATGGAAGAATGACTATTATAATATTTTAAATAATAATTTACTACAGGCAGCAGAAAAAATGTGCTTGGAGTCGTTTATCTTCCAGCAAGATAACGACCCTAAAGTGTCTTCCAAATTTTTTACTAAAAAGAAAATTGAAAAACTCGAATGGCTACCACAGTCGCCAGATATTAACCCTATAGAGAATCTCTGGACGATTTTAGATGAACACATCCCTTTAAGTACCAGTACTAAGTAACAAAGAATCATTTTGGGAATCAGTACAACAGAAATGTTATAATCTTTCAATAAATATATTAGAAAACTTAGGTAATAGTATAAAAGACTACAAGCAGTAATAGAAAGCAAAGGAGGTCCTACAAATTATTGAAATTAACAAAATGTTCAAATACAAAGATAATATTCAAAAAATATAAAATTAAACTTACTTTTGTCCACCTAATTTTCTTACTTGTTCAATTGTTTAAAAAACTATTAATTTTCTATGTCTTTTATATTTTGTTCTTATATTATTCATTACTTTGTAAAATATAGATATTTAAAAAATACTCATTCATATTTCAAAATAAAGCTCCGTTTTCTCAGAGAATGATGATGTTTTTTGTATGATTTAAACTTTCTTTTGTCCGCCAGTGTAAATGTTAAGCTGACAACTTTTAATGAGATACATCGACATCCTGCATTTTATTAACCGTTAAAAGCTAAAGCGATGTGTGATGTGCATCCTGCGAAATGAGAGATTACTCACTCATCGATAACATCCGCAATTTTATAGCACTCATTAAAGCATATTTCGTACATCGCGAGAATTTGAAAAGTTCTGTCACGAAATCAAAGTTAATCTAGCATATTCATTTTGCACACATTATTTATGCAATGTAACTAACGTATGTAAATAACTGATTGAGATATAAAGAAGTTGTCCGAAATACGAAGGCAAATCAGTTAAATTCAAAAAATGTTTAATATTAATTTTCAAACTTGCAGGAAACAATTAAATGAATTGAAAATTAGTAAATCTAGAATTTACAATATTAGTACGTGTGTGTGATTAATTCTAATAGTATGAAAAATCACAAACATGTTGTTTAATCGTACGAATATCGATACGATTGGCAAACGCGAATACGCTAAATTTGCCGAATTGTCATTTGCGTATCGTCGCGTCACCCGGGCTCATTCTTTTGTCTATCGTTCGCGGTGTCTATCGAACGTTTCGCGCAATGGTATCGTTATCGCTCGTATCCAATTTCGCGATCCAACCATAACGATGGATCATTAGGCACGAATTTGATCGTCAAGCCATAAGCAACTAACTGCGTCACCTGTTAGATACAATCAGTTGACAAATATATATTTGGTATATTTGTATTGTAGTTAAAAAAGAAATATTGTGTGTAACTATTATTAAAAATTCTTTGAACAAATTTAGTGGTAAAAGTGAAATAAAATGTTTCATTAGACATAATATGTCTTGTCGTAAAACGGAGAATGTACAATTAATTCAGCACAAACTGCACACGAATAGCCAACAGATCAACGTTCGTTCAATCTGTATAAAGAAATTAACGTTAAAATTAACAAAAAGTCGTTAGGAAGAAATGCTTTCGTACGCTTAAAACTAACTGTGGGAATTATAATAAATTAAATAATTACGCGCGTTATCGTAGCGGCTAATTTATGCGAAAATAATCCGCGGGTTAAAACTGTATTTGCTCGTAATAACACCGATAAATATTCATGATTCTTTGAGAATTATTCAAATCTGAAACAGAACGCTATTAACACTAACGCCGGTTACTCATAACTCCGCGAGAGGAAAGAGCGTTGTTGAATTATTATTCTACCTCATTATCACTCTTAAATTCTTCATAAAGTTTCATGACAAAGTAACGCCAAGTCTTGCCTGTTAATTTGATGGAAAATTATCTTCGCATTATACTTCATATTATTATGTTCATAAAATCCGACAGACTATATACACAATCATATTTTATTTCTTATACTAGATAGTCTGTCGGATTTTATGAACATAATATAAAGTATAATGCCTTAATATATAATCAACATTATGCTTAGTTAAATAAATTATTATGTGTATTTTCTTTTTGCCGAAATACTATCACATGTTTCCTTGCTATTAGCTTTCTTTTATTTTTATAACAATTTTTAAATGGTAACTATACCTTAAAATTAGCCCCATGTCTATTTCTATCGAGTTGAACTGAGATTTAAATCAAACTGCATTCTACCAATACAGTTTAATTTTAATTTCAGTTTAACGTACTTTTCATCTTTTTCTCTAGTTCTAAAAATTAGAAAAAGATGAAGAATAAATTGAACCGAGATTACAGATAATCTACATTGGTAGAAACAGTGAATGCACTAGTGAAGTTAATCATATTGAAAGGCTAAAATATTCTATACCTTATTCTGTGCTTTTTATTCAGTCGACATCGTATAATTCGTAAAACGACGATCGCGTTTGCGAATTCATCGAATACCGTCGATAAATTCGCGCGGCACACCGGAAAGCTGTAAATTCGATAAATGCCGCACGCTCGCAAGCTGGCTAAAGCCGCGCGATTCGGTCACCCAGTTCATTCGCAAAAATTAACGCTTAAGCCCGGCCGGATAAAACGCCGCTGAACGACCATTGATCCTCGTAAGCTCTCCAGTCGTGCTCCCTGATATTCGACGTGGAATCGCGTGTGTATGCGGCGAGATTACACCTACGTCCTCGCTACGTGCTCGGCACTTGGACGGGGTGGATCCCGATACCATGGGCACGCGTACAGAGCAATTTAGAAAGAGAATAAAAAAATACGGGAAAAATATGTACAAAGAATGACTAATTAACGCAGATATGTAGATTAATTTCAACAGAAATATATATAGATAATTTAATTCATTTGTCGGAGCTAATTAGAACAAACTATGATACCTCATGTCCATGGTTGCCTTTTAATTAGTCTTCCATTGGAGATCGAGGGTTCTCTAGCCGGAAATCGATAGTACCAAAATTGTTGAAACTGAAATTCTCTGGCAGTGCGTTAAAAAAAAACAAATCTAAATTTTAACCTTCCTGCCAGAGATATCTTTCCAAAAACCGGAGGAAAATCGACGGGCGCGCTTTTAAAAACAAAGGTTATCAAACTTTGGATCGATTACAGATTTCGGCTGAAGATTTTTTCCGTTGCTAGAGAACTAGAGATTCGTTCAAAAAGCCAGAGTTTCTGGCTGAAAAGCGGAAAAATAGCAACCGTATACAGTAAAAAATCGTGCGTTCATATATAGAATTTTTCTTGTGTTACCACATTTTGATTATTACTTCAATGTAAAATAAACATACAACTGATATGTTATTATTTTTGTAACATTTTGATGTGTTAGATTCATGTTACCTTTCTAACTTAACAATTGCGTATGTCAATTAAAAATGGAATATTATCTTGAGTGTTTTTAATACAATTGTTTCAATTAATCTGTATATCTCAAAGTCAATTTAATATCTAAGAATTTTTTCATTTACATTATATATACGAACAAAAATGTTTTATTAACATTTTCTTACGAGTTACTGCAACTATGTACTCTATTTATTTTATATATTAGTTTTAAATCACCCATAAAGTCAAAATAACAAATATAAATGTAAAATATTGTGTCAATTATTTAACATTACTAGTTCGTTAATAAATAACACAAGACGAATGAGTTACTTTAACTTAAAATTTAGAGTGGATCTCCTGGGACATATAAAAAATGTTAAAATTAACATTTTCTTTTTTACTGTGTACACAGAAATAAAGACTATTCTTAAATTAATTATAATATACTCATATATAAGCAAAAATATTGTAATCTTACTTTAAAAATTTTAGTCTTGAATTTGTATTGATATAAGATTTTTAATTGAGAGCAAGTCTTGAATTAAGTGCAAAGTAATACTTGCATCAAAACAAATTTAGTCAAATCAAGATTGATATCTTTGAAGCAAGATTATAATATTTTTGCTTATATATGAGAGTATATTATGGTTGATTTAAGAATAGTCTTTTTTCTGTGTAGTCATGACAAATAAATGTTCATCATTTTTGTGCGCTCATTAGTCGCCTGTCTTGATCTGTGTGTGAATCACTTAATCATATCAGTTTACTTATAATCGGCTTTAAATTTTAAAATCTTGTATTACTTTACTTTAAAGTACTCGATCTATATAAGCGATTGATAGTTCCGTGTCTCTCTTTATTTCAAGCCGTAATCCCCCATATAGCTGTGTACATTCTCGTTATTGGCGCGATATTTCAGTTAGTGGGCGGAATTAAAGTCCTGTAGGTGCAAAGCAAAAATCGAGCGCAATCGTATAAATTTCACGGCCATAAAGAAAGATTCGTTTGTGCACGCTTAACGGTTTTAAATCGTGGCAGTTAGCCGGGATTGCGGCGTGAAAGTACGAAGCATGTTGTCGTTAGTGACGTTTATCGGGACATTGTTAATTGGTGATTATCATTGAACAGGAAAGAGAGAGCTGTAAAAAAGATTCGTTTAGTGGTTTTAGATGGGAACTGAGAGATGAATTAAATTTGTAGGCAGAAATAATTTCATTCCCAACACAATGTCGGGTATTATTTCTAGTAACGTAATTAAGATAATAATGACATTAACTCTCTGATAAAAAAAATTATACAAAATCTATCAAATTTATGTATCTCTCTTTCTCTCTCTTTCTTTCTCATATTAATAAACGTGACATAATATTGTACAATGAATAATTACTCGTAAGAGATCGATTTGAAAACCGACTCGGTCTGATTGAGGTTTTATTATATAGTATTCTCGCTGATAACAGGGAACAAAGATATAATAGCTCGGATTGGAAATATTCTACTGATGTCTATTGTGACGCAGGACAATAGATTAGGAGCAAAAAAATACGAGGAGTTATCAATATCGAAGCAAGAGAAATATATTGTTCCACGGCTCGATAATAAGACGGAACGTGCGATTGGCAAGGGATTTAATGCGAAAGAAATTCACCGATCAAAAGAACGTCGTCCGATAGTCTCTCTTAATGTCGCGGAAGAACACTCTGGATCTAGCACGCCTGTTCATGCTTTACCTCTCTCTCTCTCTCTCTCTCTCTCTCTCTCTCTCTCTCTCTCTCTCTCTCTCTATTTTTCTGTTTCGCTGTTCCGAATGCCTGATGTAGCCTACGCATAATTAAAGTCGTCGCGAACTTAGATTGGCGAGAATTGCGCATCCACTCTTTGGTGAGTGCACGAGGAAATTGGTGCTTGCAGCTCCAGAGAAACTTCGGGGGGCTCTTTAATTGGGAGAGACGCTGCGCGAGATGCCGGAAATGGAAATCGACCTTGAGAGCCGCGGATATGCTTAAAATTTCGTTAAAACGTTGAAAGGAAAACCACAGCTTCGCGTCCCGTCAGCCACGCTAGAATCCATTTTTCGACCGCTCTTGAAGATATAATGACGTTCTCTTTCCATTTAAAAACATAAATGAATTAACAAAGATCGATAAACTGATTAAGTTCTTATAAGTGTCTATGTTTTTATATACCGAGCAAAGTTTATGTATCTTTTTTTATTTCTAATTTAACTTTCAAAAAATGTATATCACACGACATTTTTTCCTTCAAAGAGAAAAATATCTATGTCGATTAAGAATTAAAAATATTGAGACAGAGAGAGAGAGAGAGAGAGAGAGAGAGAGAGAAAAGAGAGAAATCAAGATTTATATATCATATATTTTATTTATACACATATATTTTAATTATTTGTAATGATATGCTTGAATTGGCGTAGCTTCGTGATTATAAATATGTAAATTATCTGGATGATTAATAATTGGCTTGATGTAAAATTATTTATAATAACAATATAGATTATAGAATATCATCCAATAATTTAGCAGAATTTCGAATAAAAGTAGCAATGTAGAAAATTATCGCTCGTAAATGCATTTTTCCAAGGAACGTTTAGTAAGGTCTTTTTGTGGCGTTCCAACCTGAATGATTTCGCGGAAGTCGTGCATTTTCGTTTAAATATAATAATTGAGTGAACGTGACGGGAATCCTCTCGAATGCTACATAGCAAGAACGATTTTCACGAACGAGAACTTTTTAGCTGGACATTAACGAGAGAGGAAAGGGGTGAATATATACGATTCGTCTATAGAGGAGAGGGGACGAGGAAATGGGTGAAAAGCCGCAGGGGTAAAAGTAGTAGCAGGCAATGGAAGGCGGTTGAATGTCGCACCTACGACTTTTAGAGTCGTAAAATTTGAAATTGCCCCGGGGGCCATTTGCATGCCGCGTTTTGAGGGGACGGTTTGCCGCAAATTTATTCGTCCTCTTTCGTTTCTTACCCCCCGTTTCTATCAGTCCTCCTTTTTCCCCTTCGTTCTTCGCATCGTACGAATAGAATGAGTTCAGTACTTCTAGAAAGACGAGAATGACACTGAATTCAGAATCTATGTCGGAAAGCAAGGCAGGAGCTCGATTATCACGCACGAGTTCATGCATTTTAAAAAATCCGTGTCACATCAGGCAAAAAGAATAGGTATTCTGTTACAGTATCAATTTATAATACGTAATAAGATGGACCATAACATTAATACGAGAATAGTTACGTGTATTTTTACACTCCATTGGTGAAAAAATGTAAATTGTAAAATATTGTTTATTATGGATGTTCAACATATTTTTTCTTTTTTAACTATATTCTTTATAAACTGTTAGATATACAATTCTATTGAAAATCCGCAATAAAAAAGCATTATATTAATTAAAAACCTTATTTTTTAGAAATACTGACATAATAAACTATTTATTCCGTCTAATCTTTATTTGGTTTACTTTTCTCAGAAAATTTGGCTTAAATTCGTATTCATAATATTCTCAAATACTAATAAATCGGTGAACAATCAATGATATACAATATATTGTTAATACCTGATAGTAATTTTAATTTGGATGTAAAAATATTCAGATGAGCATTTACATAAACAAAATTAAATGATTACACCTCCAAGTTAATAAAAAAAATTAGCAAAAAAATATTTTCATTCGAATTATTATTTATGTTTCAAAAATTTTCGTATTAATTTGCAAAAATAAATTCTAATGAGATAAGCTTCAATAAATATTATAACGTTAGCATAAGCTATTTTAACACAACGTTTAGTTAAATGTGCGCACATTTCTAATTTTAATGTTTATCAAGAAACACTAAATACGTATGCGCTATTTTACTCGCTATTTTACTGCGTTAGACGCATACGATTGCGGTTACGTGACTGGTGAGGCTAAGTGGAAATTGTTTTACGCTTAACAGGCTCATTCCATCATCAAAGCTGCGATCCGTAAAACTTGTCAGAGTTTTCGCTCATTTTCCTTACGTTACACGCTGAATTATTCCCCAAACAAAAAGACATTGCAGTCAAATTTTGCATATATAAAGAAAAAGAGAAAAATGGAAAGGAAAAAAAAAATAAACAGGAAGGAAGAAAACGAGTGACTTTTCGAGAGTGCAGAACAAGAAAAGCGGGTCACACCGATTGAACGACATACGAGGAAATGGCGCGGGCGTGCAGATATCATGCAAGAATCGTGACGATATCATTTCGCGCCTTCGGCTGTTTTCTTATCTATAGAGCCGATCTATAGATGCAAGCGGCAGCAATCGCTTGAAAAGCCGATAGGAAGTTACCACTATCGGCGATAACGAGTACCACCCATCGGCTATACGATACGTGCCTTTATTGCCGTTAGATAACTCGTTTGAGATTTGCTTGGAAGATCATTGTTAGCGATCGTGCACGACGACCTTTACATTCGGACTACGACATGGAAGCTTTAACAGTTGCGATCTTATCGATTGCAATTTGAAACGGGAATATAACCATTACGTCATTCTAATTATTATAATTAACATTCTCATTAGTGCTAATAATTAAATATTTTAAATTATTTTATAAACATCCAATAGACATGCGATATGACGAAGTCTAACCATGACTGACTGTTTCTACTTAAAGTAAAATACGTCATAAAAAGGATCAACCACAAACGCAGCGTCTGTCTAAAAATGATTTATACTACTGCGGTCAGTTTAATCCTGAACTTACTCCACGTAATGTCGATGAACTCAAAAAGGAATCTCGCGAGAGAAGATGGAAGATGTATCTTTTTCTGTAAGTTAAACGCATCAGGATATCTAAATTCATTACCGCTTGTTTCGCGAAGTTTAATTGGATGGGAGACGCGGCGAAGAGCTCTACGTAAATCCGAAGACAATGGCAGGTAGGGACATTAATACGGGATACTTCGCGAGAAACGAGAGAGATAAAGATTGCCAAGTCAGGAAATTAATAAGTGTCTATGCAAATATTTCATGCGGGCAAACCGCTTCTCGCGATTCGATAATTAAATTTCTAGAAAAGAAAAGACTTATGTCGAACATGGCGGTGTTCTTACTTAGAAAAAAAAATTACTAACGAGTTCAGAATGAAAAAGTTTCACGCGCAATTCGCGTGCGATAAAATCGCAACAATGATCGCGTGCAAATTTAGGAGAGTTGGGCGTATTAATTCCGCGCAGTAGGAAAACGTCGTCCCGTTGCTTCCGCGACCTCCGCAATTATCCGGCTAGAGCTCGACATTTAAATTGCGAAAGTTGAGCGATACTCGCGACCCAAGTTCATTACGATTTTTCACAAAACTCGCAATCAGGTAAATAACTCGATTTCGACCGGTGCAAACTCTTATTGCCCGTGCCATACGACACGAGTTCTCTTTAGCGTGGCTAACAGGAGTGCGAGATGAAATTACGAATTTATCGATTTACGTAGTTCAAAAACCGACGGCAAGACACGTTCGCGCGTTTTGCAAGCTCGCCAAAACTGTATGAAAAAAAAAAGGAAAGAAAAGGCATCTCACTTTCCTACCGAAATTAGAGAAATTTGTCGAGCTTTTCTAGCTTGAGATGCATCTCTGTTGCGCGCTCGATTTTCATGTTTGTATCCACGGTATCATGGCAAAATGTAATTAAAATGCATATCAATCGCGACTTCTATCTTCCGATCAAATTTATGACAGTCAATCCAACCGAATGACATAGCACGACTCAATTTTCAGGATAAAACCATTCATAGAAATTGAATACGTCAAGAGCGACACTGGTTGAACCTGCAACTCAATTTCTTCATGCACTCATATTTCGCAAGATGGTTTATTAAAAATGTAACATATCTATAACAGACATCCTCCGTCAATTCCGAATAATTCGATTTCTTCGTCCTACTCTACTAACCAGCCCGATTAAAAAGCGAGGTCGCATCGAGTCAACGTCACTTCCTGAATTTGCGGTATGCTGCGAGCGAGATGTATGAATTACTGTATGGATGCGTGTCGGTGGAGGACAATGACGTTAGAATGTAGGGAGAAGACGAGAGAAGGCTGTCAGATAGTAAAGCCGCGATAGACCGACTCACTATGAACCTGTTATTCTGTATACATATTCTGTACATATACATATATACACACACGCGCACACTTTCTCTCTCCCCCGCCTCCCCCTCCCTCCCTCTCTCTCTTTCTCTCTCTGCGTAACAATATACCCTGTGCGCACAATGCAGGCGATTGCCTGCGACACAAATGCGCAGCGTGCACACACTCACTCGTTCGCTCACTCGCGCACGAGCAAAGCGAGCACAGCACGAAACGTTGAGCATGGCATGCTCGAATCGTATCTCGAACGGAACTCGGAAGGCGCGCAACGTGCATTGTTTCGCCCGAGTGGCAACGCCTGACGTTGCCGACGACATTTCCTTCGCACTTTAAACACCCGTATTGCACTCTGTCTCTCTCTCTCTCCCCCTCCCTTTCTTATAATTCTGCTCTTCATTCCTCGTACACAGAGTGTCCCCAAGCGTCTTTCGCTGCATTTCCTTTTTCGAAAACAAGGAATGTCAATTATTTCGGTGTTGAAGTAAAACTTTTAATCATTGCTAAAACTTCAAAGATTTAAGTAATTTTCCTTGATTTATAACAAAAATAAAAACAAGAATAAAATCTTATCTTTCAATTGAGAACAACGAGTCATTTAACGCTACAGAAGCAATTTTTTAATATAACGAATATTTTTTAAATCAAATAAGTTTCGCTTTTTATGAAAACTATCGTTTCCAAGGTAATGTTAAATTCTTATTTTAAAAACGTAATATAAATATCTGTATATGTAACATATATTTCCTGTACATGCGCAAAGTATATTCACATACATGTTCAATACGCCGCACAGAATTACAAGTTTAGCCTAGTAACAAATTTCCATTAAAAAAAAAACCTCCTTACGTCCGTCACGGCCGGCATCAGCAGTAACAACGACAGCAACATCCGAAGCAACATCTCAACTTGAAGCTGACGTCTCCCTTTCCTTCCTGTTTGCCAGTGCCGGTCCCCCCTCCCGCCGCTTCGCAGCGTAATTTTATTTCTCCGATTTTAAGCGACGCTCGGGGCCCTAATTTCGTTAAATGAGTTGTTTGCTAACTCGGTTAAATTCGTGAGCAGCCAGCCAACCAGCCAGCCAACCAGCCAGCGAGCTATCTAGGCAGGAGGCAGTAGTCTAGCAGTCAGACAGGCATGCAGCTCTTCCCGGCCGGTCGTCGGTCGACCGACCAACCAGCACCGAACCGGTCGACAGGGTCTCGCACGGGTAATGGTTTGACATGGTTATTGACGTTTCAGGCCGAAATCTAATTATTTGATATACGTGCTTGTCTGCCGTCACTGCGGCATACAGATACGTCAACCATCAACGCTCCTCCCGTTGACCCTCTCTTTCTCTCGTTCTCGCTCTCGCTCTTCATCTCCCTGTCGTCGTTCTCGCTACGACTACCTGCTTCCCGGCTACTCAGTACACGCGGCCATAGCTGCACATAAGCAACAAATTGTTCAAGGTGTACCCACATGCTCCTGATATAGATAATAAAGAGACACAGGTCGTGAAAAATACAAGAAAAATGGTTAAACATAAAAGGTATAAGTTAAAAGGATTCTTAATGCGAATCTCAGACAAAATATTCTTTGTTCAAGATTGTCACAAATTCCTCATCCTAAAATTTTATAATTTTCCAGGCAATTTATGATTTCTAGACAAAATTTCATGATTTTCCCTGATTTTCATTATTTTAAAATTTTTTGTATTTTCATCCTGATTCGGAAATCATTAATATTTTGTTGAGAGATCATAGCAATATAAATTATTATTAATATTACTGACACTGCTCGTATTTTTAATTGTTAAATTAATAATATTACCAAAACTGTGTTGGTGTGATATATATTAAACTTTTTTAAAGTCAAGAATTCTAATTTTCCAGAAAGTTTTGCAAAATTCCCTGATTTTCCTTGATCATTTTCAATTCCCTGATTCCCCCAATTTTCAGTTTTGTGGCAACCCTGTAATACAATTCACAATCAGATAAAAGATAAATTTCTGAGAATCTCATACATGTCTCAGACGCATCATCTTCTACAACTTAAATTTTAATAAATTCTAGTCATAATCACAACCATGTGATGATATACATATTATTATAAAAAATCGATAGACACTCACGAGCCTGAAAACCTTCTGTCTAGACGCGACAGAGGCAAATACGCGAATAGAGACTATATATCAAGCACGTGCACGACCAAAGCACAGTTAGTTAGTGTCTGATCACAAGAGCGGTCGGTTGCATTACTCTATAACAGCGTTACGTTATAGGCCAGCTCGCAATACGCTTCCCTATCTACCGCTTCTCCTTCGTACACCTCTCCGCTCCCTCTTGACTTGTCTGCAGGGGTGAATCTCGAGGCAACCAACTATTGGGAGGTACTTCAGTATATGTGCACTATATGGCTTCCGCGCGCGCTACGCGACGGCGTACTTAACATAATTACAGGACGCCGCGCGCCATAGCATTGTTCCACATCACGATGCCTTCGGGACAAACGATAATAAAGGTCGAACTTTGGTCACCAAACCAGCCAGCGATTTTCGGTTTAATCTACCTGCCTGCGATCGGCACGCTGCTCTCTCTCTCTCTCTCTCTCTCTCTCTCTCTCTCTCTCTCTCTCTCTCTCTCTCTCTCTCTCTCTCTCTCTCCCTCTCTCTCTCTCTCCCCCTTTTCCTCTCTCATTCTCTTTCTCTGTTTTCCTCTTTCTCTTTCTACATGAAAGTTAATAACGTAATATCTCCTTCGAAATTAAGTGGTTTATTCTGTAACTCTTATACGGAGTCTACAATAAAAGTCATAGCGGTCGTAGGGTCTTAAGTCATAGAAAATTAACCAATCATGATCGATTATTCTTCACATATTTGACTGTGATTGGTTAATTTTCTACGACTCAAGAGCCTACGACCGTTACGACTTTCTATTGTAAACCCCACGTTAACGACTGCAACGATATCGTACATTATCATTGCACAGCATTTTTACTATATACTAAACCTGCGCAATGTCAATATAACGACATCGTTGCAGTCGTTAAGAATTACCGAATATCCTTAAATTGCCCAGACATTCGCAGTATTTAGTAGAAGATAAAACTAATTCGTTTATATGTTTAAATTGCTGATTTTGTTAGTTTCGATTCGAAATCGGAATTATACAACTATTGCAAGTACAATGCATAACGTTCGACGCGAAATAAATCAATAGCGGAAATTTTATCCGTTCTTTCTGAAGTCGTTCATTACTATGATATACTTAGGTGCTGCTCATCGTCGTGGCCTAAGTTCGCAAATGAAGCACAAAGCCGCTGTCTCTTTGACGCGTCCTTTATCTCTGTCCCTCGCTTTTATAATTTTAATCGTTATTATAACAGAAGATAACACCTCGAACGAAAGACGGGTCAGCTCTTTACAGGCAGACGAACAGGTTTCACCCGAAATCGATCGCGCTTTTCATCGACGATCCGGGAGATGAACCGGACTTCGTCAAAGGACGTCGGGGAAGCGATCGGCCGGATTTTCAGGGAATATCACGGCAACCTGGGTCCATGGCGTCAGCTTTACGCGTATGGTTTAACCGGTTAATGCAACGAAAAAAAAAGAGAGTGCGAGAGAGAGAGAGAGAGAGAGAGAGAGAGAGAAAGCGGGGAAGAAAGGGATGAGGTATTTTACCAGCGTCTCTTTCACTCCGACTCACAACACTATATTCCTCCACCGCTTCACACTGACGTTTTTTCTGCCCTCCCCCGATATTTTGTCGTCTACTAATAGGAAGACCTGTCAATTGCGCTTTTCACAAAGCTCTCGTTCGGCACTTTACAAAGAGCTTTTCCGCGGCGAAAGAGTGCGGATGCGCGCGACGCGACACGTCGCATGCACGCGTGTCCACACGCGTGCTTGCACATTGCACAGGCAGGAAGGACACTCGCGATGATACATACACGCACGTGTTTGTACGTATGCACATGTATACATATGGAAAAACATGCACGCACGGACACGCGCTCACGGCCCGGTGTATGTAATGTATGTACGTGATGTGATACAGGGATGGACTTTACGCTCTGATCGCCGCGTGTACCCATGCCCGCCTCCACGGGGCGTCTTTCAGGGAAGTAACATCGTAATTTCATTAGGTATCCCACTCACTGACTCATTCGCTCCCGCTTGTTCCTTGCCC
>NW_017297394.1:953674-968916 GCF_001594075.2 Trachymyrmex cornetzi
TATCGAGTCCGCTTATTAACTCGGTTAACGCGGACGATTAGCGACCGCTGACGGAATATTTAGCAGACGCGGCTTACAATAATTTCGTGTCGCACGTTGCGCTATCGTAATATCATCGTAAGCACTGATTAAACGCGAGCCGGCCGTAACGATCGCGATGCGATACGGCGACCGCGGTAATTTCGCCGAGAGTATTACGAGCGCAGTAATGGAATCGATAATAATTACACGGCTGTGAGAGCAACGCAACGCGCCGTTGTCCTCCGGAGAGAGCCTTCTTTCAAAGGCTGCCCCATCGGCTTTATCCCCGGATTGGCGGATTGCACGTGCAGGATGTTAAAACCGAACCATGATTTCTTTTATACCGGACGGCCCATTTTTATCAGATTAACCGTTAACGGCAAAATCTTTGACGAATTCCATCCTTATTTCTTCCTTAAAGTTAGTGAAAAAAATGTTGAAGAAAAATTAACAATCCTGTATCCAGGAAGAAATATTTTAATATTTTTAAATTAAATTAAAATATTTTTTCAAATTAAATGAAAAAGAAGATATGTACCGTATTTCTGAAATTAAATCGAATCTGTATGATTACACATCAACAACTATATCATCACCTGTGCTACATTTCTGATCCGATTTTCAGTGTCACAAGCACGTATCAAACTCTCATATAAAATGAGATGTTATTCTACTTATTCGTAACGCAGTTTATGCATAAAAAAGAGAAATGCTGTTAACCTCAAGAGCGGAATATCTGTCATGGCTTTAAATTCATAAAGCGTCGGATTATGTTTTCCTGCATCAGCTTTCTATACTTTCTCGTTTATTCTTAAAACAAGGTTACGCTGCAAACTTAATGCTCGCATTTTAATATTAGCTTGTCCGAATCATATATTTTATCATATTAGTTTTCGCAGAAGCAATCCTGTAAAGAGGTTCTGTACACTACTAAAAAATAATTTTACCTTGACACCTTGACATGTGTCGTATCAAAAATTTTAAAATAAGAAGAAAGGAAATATTTACGTCGACAAATTCTAAATAAGTTAAATAAAGAGACATCCAATACATTATGTGTTTATTTATTATATCGCTTGAGGATCAATGCGGAAGAAACATCAAAAAAGCATCAGAAGAGGACCAAGCATGGACGCAGACGTCCGGGTTTCGTGACAGGCGAGCCGTTCATAAAACTTGGTTCGTTGTCGACGAAACCTGCACGATCTGCAACCACATCGGCGGTGTGCCAGCGGCGCATGGCGTCGCGATGGAGATGCCTCGGATTTCTCACTCGTGCGTGTGTCGGAAATAACACACGGAACTGAAAACCGCGGGACCTCAAACAAAATCGTACCGCGTGAAACATCGATGCGCGCGTCCGTCATGCGAAGCAGAGCAAGTAATATACTATATCGCGAATAAAATGAACCGGAATACGTGCGAGCATCATGTAAACGCACGATTCCCTGTGTCTGTGTATGTATAGGGAAAAATATGGAACATGAACTAACAAAAGAGAAATACGTAATGAATACTCACTCAAATAAAGGACATATATAATTAAAGATAACGCATTATATTTAGAATACAATCGAAAATAATTTTTTTTTCTCATTGTAACATTCTTTTAACAAGATTATTATCATTTTCGACCATGAAACTGCATATAACCGCAATATTCTTTAATAATTAGCTTTATGCATGAAATTACGTTTCTTTACGTCCTTTCCATAAATATATAAATTTACAGTGTACTTGGGACGGATAAAAAGAACATCCCTTTCCAGGATAATAGGATAACGTGGCTATAAAAATAATAGCTTCGTAACATCGACAATAGCAGGTTTTGAGTATTTTCATCTGCAATCGGCGGATAGCATTCCATTTTGATCAGAAAATAAGTTTTCTATTTTTTAATAATTATTACATACAAGAGAAATATTTTTCAAAAAATTATATTATACAATATTCCATTATCATCACAATTATGCTATACTAAACGCTTTATGCGACTCATAACTTGCACGATAATATCACTTTAGAAATACTCAACAATCTTCATTTCAGGATCTCAAAGACAGATTAATACATGCAGCTTCTTTTCGAAACTAGATAAACTTTTAAATTAAATAAATGTTAACTCTTGTTGCTGAGCCAAACTTATTGAATTAAAAAAGGGCTCAAGCCAAAACGCTGCTTTAAGCAAAATGCATTTCAAGAGAGTTTTTATTTTATCTTATAAAATACTTAAAAAGAGCCACAACTTCATTAACGGACTTTCAGTGGCCCCTCCAGGTATTCTCTCTAGATAAAATGTAACTTCAAACGTTCAAAAATAATGTTTTTGCTGAAGAATAATATTTATACTCCTTTTCTAATCCCCATTGAATTTATTCCCGTTTTTGTTCTAAAATCGACGAAATTTTCGGCGGAAGCGAGTCTCTCATCAAAGATCGCCGGGAATCCCGCAGGATCCTCGATGGTTGGCTCTCGTTAGCTCATACGACGCAAACGTAGGCGAAACGGATGTTCAAGGGCGGAGCAGCTGATCTAACGAAGTAGCGAGAGGATCTCACTCGAGATCTGCTTAGGGGTTTCCTTAACTTGAGATTAACTCGAGGTTAATTCACTTAGGAGGACTTGGCCCGACCACTGCTCCAGGCTGCTATTAAGTATTACTACTCGGATTAGTATTACCAGTTTACTCGAGTCGCACCACATGATGCCTACGCATCGTGTCGCGTGCGCCGATCTGCACGTACTCATGCATATACGCAAGAATTTATGCACGTTACTATGTTAACATGCCTGAAGAGCACATCTCTCTCTCTCTCTCTCTCTCTCTCTCTCTCTCTCTCTCTTCCTTTCTCTCTCTCGAAAATGGCTCCCGAGGCTATCGTATTTCCCTTAATGATATATCCAGAATGAAGGACGACTTTTTGGGATTTCACACGACGTCGCTGTTTTACAGCAAACGCCAGGATAAAGCAGTGTTACTATAAAGCGATGTAGTTTCGCGTGGCGTTTCTACAATGCTCCAGGCATTATCGTAGATTACATCTTCCTGCTACCTCTGATGTAGTGTTGTTCAGCTGGTATGTAGAACAACACTAACTTTTGAGCCGACAATTATAAAAGGTTTCAACAAAAAGGACCTTGTTGGAATAACCAACCTTTTCGTCGAAATTATTTTCAATAACCAACATGTGACCCTTCTCGATCTTTTATTATGAGAATAGGAGAACTCAAGTATTTACGTGAAATTAGTATGAAATATTCATTCATATAGCTTTTCATAATTCCTACACTTCTATTTTCTTCGTAGAATTTTACTGTATTATGCAAGATAGTCTTTCTTATATTAGTGCAGGAGAAGAGAGAGATTAATTATTTGCTTTGTATTAGAAAGAAATATCATGGAATAAAATTCTATCGCTCGTCAGATATAAATATTTGCACATTATTCAATAAAAATTCATATATTTTATTAATTCCTTAATTATAGTCATAATAAATTTTTTCATGTTGTAAAGTCTGTCATTATTCATGTGCGGTCAACTTAAATACCATCCTTCATATACAGTTGCACGAAATTTTCTACGTCGACTACCTTTATCTTGTTTATATAGGAATAAAAAGTATATTAATATAAAATTTTTACTCATGAACTACGTCTGATAAATACCTATATCTCTGCAAACTCTGAAGAATATTAAAATATTTTCTAGTATCCAAATTATCCTCTTTCTCTTACAAAAAAGTTTACAAAATTCAGTAAAATTCTATTTAAAATACTAGTTAAGAAGCTTAAACTATTTAATTTATGCCATTTTAAACTATTTAATTTATGCCATTAATGAGAAAACTTATATATTTTCTCACATTCATGTATAATTTCGCAATAAAGATTACAAAATACATTTATATATCATCGTTATAATAAAATTTTCTAGAAACAAATCGTTGTTGTACCTGCAAATGACTTATACAACCTTCTCCCAAGAATCCTGCAATATTTTACATTCTATAGACCTTCGCTAGTACGATACATGTCTGTTGCGTGACGCGACTGTTTCTCTTTTCTCGTTATTTCTGCTCGTTTCTCTACGTTAATTAGAAACGCGTCACGTATTAGCCATTAACGACGGCGA
The DNA here is from genome assembly GCF_001594075.2 of Trachymyrmex cornetzi. Taxonomy (NCBI): domain Eukaryota; kingdom Metazoa; phylum Arthropoda; class Insecta; order Hymenoptera; family Formicidae; genus Trachymyrmex; species Trachymyrmex cornetzi. The sequence continues at coordinate 957,829 of NW_017297394.1, forward strand.
TAGACACAAGCGTCTTTTTCGCATGTACAGCAACGTTTGACACCCGAAATGACCATCGTCTGGTTACGCGAGCTATCGGAAATCATAACGTATCGTTGCGCACACGGCATAATAACGAGGGTCGGTTCGTAATGACAATTGTCTATTACCTGCGGATGGACGAGCGTGACCCGTGTGTAGCGATGGTATCGATATTGTGCTAAATATGAGTTTTTCAAGCCAAGCACCGATCCAACATCGGCCTCTAGACTGTCCAATCGATACTAGAAATAAAATAATGTAAATATTAGTATATAAAAAATATCTGCACACTTAAAAGATACGAAACAAAAATGAATCATACATTCAATCAAAATTCACTAAGTTTTTAAATTAGTTTATAAATTTTATAGATAATACAACTTAAAATAAAGTTTATAAAATGTGAATTCTGTACATTTTTGCTCTCTGACTGAGTCCCCTTTTGATCGAGCATCCATATTCGGTTTGCTCGAAAATTGCGAGCAAGCATTGGTTCGAGGGCCATCACTACTCTATCTCTATCTCTCTCTCTTGCTCTCCAGGTGGCCCTTCCGCACGGGCGCCGTTCAATACTCACGTATGAATAGCGATGCGAAATCGGACAGCGCCACGTGAATTCGCGATGCACGCCCGGGACTCGTTTAAACGCGTCACAAATGGCATGCACCTGCCCGACAAAATCGCCGTGCCAAATAGCGGTCGAGAATTTTTGCACGTCGACGGCGTCGATCACTCTCGTGCATCACAAGAACGATCATTGTGATTTTGGCACAAAAAATGGAGCAAAAGTGTCAAAATCGTCGCAAGTAACTTGATATCAAAGATCAATACTCCAGATTATCCGTACTTTTTTTGTTTGATGGAATTTCATAAAGTTTTGGAACAATTTATATATGATTTTTATCTCGGTAGAAGATATCGAACGACATATCGAAGCACTATTGATTAAGCAGATGGAATAAAATTAGATAATGTATATTTTTTATTAAATTATATGTGCACTTTAATATATACATACTTTATATAGAAACGTTTGTTTGATCGAACTATATCATTCAAGATAAAATTAATAAAAGATTGAGAAGTAAATGTGATTAAATTCTTAATTAAATGATTTCACAATTGTCGAGCATGAGAAATAAAAATATCATTACATTAACCCTTACCGTACCATCTACAATTTGGTGCCTCATCCATACACCATCAAGAGTCACTTCAAATCTCTTCGTTTTTTCACCTCTTCAAAATAATAAAAAAAATCTCTAAAAATTCACCAACATATTTTCAACTTTCTAGAATAAATATTGACTCTTTATTTTGGAAAATAATAAAATGTAGTATAATTTATAATTACCGAAAGACTCAAAGAAACTTGCACGAACAGGAATCGCTCGGTCACTAGTTACCCATATTGGTACGGTAAGGGTTAATTATATTCTGTTTGGAACGTAACAGATTAAATTTCTGGATATATAATATAATACATTACAATATATGGAACCAAAGAATAACAAACTTTACATATTAGAGACGTACGAGAAATATAACAAAATATAAAACAATTTTACATATTACAATAGCTTATTTCAATTGCAACATTGCAATTTTCAACATATTGTTTCACGAAAGATAAATTCGCGATACAACGGGCACAAAATTTCTGGAATTATAATTTGCTTTGTGTATCTCACTTGTCGGTGAAAAATAATCACCAATAATTAAGTTGAATTTCCGAACATTCTATTACAATCCAAATTGTAATCTGAGAATTAATGTGTGAATTAGTAATGTAGACGCGGTAAGCAGTTCCGTATATAGCCGAACGAGAAACCTATACTTCTTTCAATTCCCGTTACAAGCCTAAAACGACATCGGCGAGTAGAGAAAGGGAATCAACGCGGTTCCAGTAGGATGATCGGCCGAGAAAAAAAGAGAATCTAACAAGAAACGAGCATCGGGGGCAAGAGCGGCGGGCAGATTTCAATTACAAACAGCAACGTATCGCAAAGTGGTGGACACCAGGCATAGTATTAAAAGCCGGGGGGACTTGGCTTTTCGGCGTGAACCCCCCCGAGGAGAGAGGAAAAGAGAGCCGGGCATCACTCGCGCTGGCTAGCATTCATCCGTTTCCATTGAGCCGACCTAGCGGCCGTGCAGCCCTCGCACAATGCCGGGCACTCGCTATTGCGCGCGAGAGACCTATTATTTCATCAGCTCGTCCCTTTTCTTCGATCCGCGTATCCGATATATCCTCCCCTCCCAACCCCGGTTTTCCAACTACCATCCTCGTTTCACGATCTTCGTGCACCTCGTCCGACCGTCGATCTTTTTCCTCTTCCTCTTTCCGCATTGCCTAGGTTTCTCCGCCTCGTATTTCGCGTTATTAAGGATCATCCTGGACCGCCGACGTCGTCGTCGCGATACGCCCGAGTGAACCGGATCGATTTTCGGCTCCCGTGCTTGAGACGTCGGCAGAGTGCACCTGTATCTCGCTCGAAAGAAGAGATCAGTTCCTATTCTTAGACGCATTTCCGTTCACATTCTACGTTAAAAGTGAAATAAACTTGGATTTTATTGATATATTTATATTTGGAAAGAGAAAGAATCAGCTATGAAAAGTGCAACTATATTTTACGATTTTATGTTTCCTCTTTTTAGTATGTTATTTTAAATGTAAGTATACTAATATTCGTGTGTAACTCGCTGTCTATGAAATTTTTTTAATAAAAATGTTAAAACTTTATTATTTAATACCATAAATTTTGTGACAATTTAAAACTCTAATTTTTGTTCGTGAGATTTTCGAAGATGTCTATTCTTTTTCCATCAGTACTCCATTTTTTCTTATTCTATATCATTCACGCTTACTAATTAACTTTCATTATTTCTTGTCTCCAGGTTAATCAATACCAGCACTGACGTTGCAAGTTTAGATAAATTTTCTATGTATTACAAAGTAAGCAAACCTATTGTGTTTCTCTCTCTCTCTCTCTCTCTATTTAGTTCTATCTCTCAACTTCCTCGTCTCTCCTATGTACGTATGCACGCTAACAGGAAGCTGTGATAGCTCTTGACAAGCACATGACGTTTGCGGCCGTCCTGCTGCCGAGCATGTAATTATCGCATACCGCGTAGGCAGCTAGTTGCATTGCTATCGGCTGTTCTTACTCGCGATGCATTAAGAGACATTCGATTGTATTGGGACGTCTAGAATTAAACGTGTCTTTTTGGTGTGCTACCATTGAACGTCGATTTCGCTAATATAATTTGTAACAAAATTATAATGAAATACTCATAGTCGCTAAAGTATGATATTAATAACGATAACATTCATAAAACTTTTTGATTTGAAACTTTTAAAATATGTAATTTAATCTAAGTAATACATTTTTCATATAATATGGCGAATATAAAAATAATCAACATTCGCATTAAATGGAATGATAATATTTTATTATGAGCATGTGTATCTTTCAATTTATACCATCTCTTTCACCAACATGTAACACAGAATTTATTAAAAACGCTTTCAAGTTATACTTTGTAAAAACAATAAATATTCGCTATGTACGCGATATAGATGTATTTCAAAATAAATATTGAATTGATCTGTGCTATATCATCGAAGTCAGATATTCTTGATGTTCCAAGCATTTTCAATAAATAAACTCAAAATATTCGATAATTTTACAATTCGCTTGTACGCGTGTAGGTCGTATTAAAAGGAATATGATCTCGTAGCAAGGCTTTCGGACTAGCTAATCCAGCAATAACGACGCGATAGCACTCACAGACGATCTCACATATCCGGCCGCCTCTTTCCGCATTAGAGAACTTAATTGCACCACAAGCAGATCGAGAGAAATGCTGGACGTGAACTCGTTCTGCGGTACTCGTGCGGAATCGCGTATTGTCTCCCGACCAACCCTTCAAGCTCGCTTCGTCGCCCACATGCCTCGTCAGTGCGGCACCCCGTACCACCCGCTCCACGTGTGCGCCATCCACGGTAACGAACCATCTCGCCATCACCATCACCGACTAGCACCAGTACTAGCACCAGCACCAGCAATGACCGGCTTTACCTCTCACGCGCGCGACAGTAACGTCGTTGTGTGAAAGCCGCTCCTGATCATTCGCGCGTGCTATATTATTTTTACCTCGGCAACTAGAGCGGCGAAACACGTAGCGTTATCAAACAACGGCTTTGTCTAACTTTAATTGAAAATATTGGAATAAATTTTCCAATAGACGTTGCCGATGAAACCACCGCTACCGCTGCCACCAAGCGCATAGCCACCCACCCGACACAGGGTGGTCAATGGATGACTGAATCGCACGAAGGGATATACCAGGGGAGAGAACGGGGGTTTCATTGGCACCGCACACTGAGAGATGGTTAGGTAAATAGCCGTTTTGCGAGACAAGTTTATATATGACGCGGGATTGTTGTTCAAAAACGGGACCAGTAGCCAGTCAACCATTTTCGGCCCGATTGATGTCGTGCTGATGCCCGCACCTTCGTTCGAATGCAGCAGGTAGATCATAACGGAATCACCGATGCCATAAATGAAATGCACACGTATATGCGTATGTGAACCATACATGAGCATCGGTCGCGGTGACCACCGTCACGTGCTAATGTGTGCGTGTCGGGATAAACGATGAAATCGGTCAGACCGCGAGCGAGCGACGCTGACGCCTGTTAACGATTAATACACGTCCCCGCGTATGTCGCCAAGATCTAGTCGTTATCCAGGAAAGGTTGCAGCTATTTTTCATGGACTCTCAGCTGGACAGGCAGCCGCGTCTGTTGGCGATTTAATCTAACTGATGATAAGCGTCTGTTGTGCAAAATATGTCAATCCATATGGCGAGGAATATAATTTATATCACAAAATAACACATGAAATTTGTGAAATTTTATAATAATTATAATATTAATATGTTATGTTTTATAAATATTATAATATCTTTATAATAATTGTTATTTTTATTAAACGATAATGAATGAAATTTAACAGCAAAAGTAAAATTCTTTAGTTAAAGATCGATAAAAAAATTCTTCTCTGATCAAAGACTAAAAAATGATCGATGAGAAGCTAAAGATAATAATCAATTATCAAGTTGCAAAGGATAAAAATATTAAAGAAAATTGCTTAATTAAAAATTATAAGAGCATTTTCTATCTAATTACAAAATCAATATGCTGAAGAAATAAAATCAATCACCAGTTATCAATTATTCGGCACAGGTGACAGAGATTTAGCGGCGGGTTGCAGCAGGCAAAATGACAGACTGGAGAGCAGACCGGAAGCGAGTTCACCGCTCATTTGCGTCAGGATGAAGCCATACCCTCAGCTCTGACTTCTGCACCTCCCCGATTTTCTCCCGTCTGTCTCTTCTTCCCTTCCGAGCCCTCATCCCTGCTGCGTGCCCCCGCCATAAATCAGCCTCGTTGGATGCCTGGGGCCCATCGCCGCCGACGGTCTCTTCTTCCCGGGGGCGGGACCAGGCAGAACCGGAAGTGCCCGGATATGAGTTTCCGGCGCGGACAATTTGCAACGCGAAATTGAATGATCGACTCCGATAACCGTCCCGGGGCTGTTCCTATCTAGCAGCCGACTACGCGTATTCGAGGACGGCGTCGTCACCGTTATGTCGAAAACGAATCGCCGGGCCGCTTCGCCATTAGTACGATTCGTTATCGTCATTACCGGCATCGACGTTGCGCGCCGGATCGTTCCGGGAGAGGACGAAAGAAAGCGTATGGCCGACGATGATTGTTGTAGTCACGGTCTGCGGACGCAGACATAGAGGTCATCTTGTGATCAGCTACATTTCAACTTGGATCCATTTAAGCAATAATAATAAAAAAATATTTACGGAAAGAACAATTTTGCTGAAAAATTTACCTACAGATTTGAAAATAATTTTTTTGTAAGAGAAATACTAGAAATTTAAAATGCCTATTATAGTCGAAGCTGGATCTTCATTGCTTTAAATAATTCATTCTGGAATTACTAATATACACTATATATGTACTCGCATATATACCATATTGTAGTCTTTTTCAAACTGCGCGCCGAATTGTTTTTCCGGACTATCAACACAATTAAAACTACTCTAGTAATCGCGAATTAAATTGACAAGCAATTTAATAATTTAATGCTACCATCAAGCATCATATATTATAAAGATGTTAATATGTTAAAAGTGTTAATCAATTTATTGAGAAAAATATTATCTCGGCCGGGACTTGAACCCGGATCTCTTGTATTCCGTACGAGCGTCCTAAGCCATTAGACCACCGAGGCCTTAGTAATATTCTTCGCAATAATCGGTACAACAAGGAAAAAACGTTTTTCTTTCAGGCAAATGTAATATAAACAATATTAAGAATCTTTATTTTAGAGAGCATATATGAGAAACACAATCAATCCTAGAAATTTAAAATGTCTATACGGTCGATTACGGTATATATGCAAGTACATATATAGTATATATTAGTAATTCAAGATTGAATTATTTAAAGCAATGAAGATCCAATTTCGACCGTAATAGGCATTTTAAATTTCTAGTATATTAATTGTGTTTTTCACATATGCGGTCTAAAATAAAGATTCTTAATACTGTTTGTAAGAAATGTTGACATTCTAACAATTAGTTTAATTATCTAATTATTTTAACAATCTAACAAAATTATTTTGAAATCTGTATCTAGCTAAATTTTTAGATACTTCAGTAAAACTGTCCTTTCTGTGTAGCTGAAAATAATTCAAGAAACAAACTTAGATCACATCTACATTCGATTTTAACTCATCAAACCAGTTAATTCTTGCTCCTTGATATTTATATTCGTCATCAAATCAGCGTGATTATTAATATTGTTGTTAGCCACGTTTAACAGCAAGCAAGACTGCAGCAATAACGATTAACTACGTTACGCCTCGCAAACCGGTCACGCTTCAGGCAAAGTCAACCTGCGTGTCATCGGCGGCGCGTTCAGCATGATACAATCGATAATGGCGATTAATAATACGGATATCGCGATTATAATTAGCAGAATCATACGCGTGGCGAGATGGGAGGGGACTTGTCGTTTAGCGCGACAATAAATTTTCGCCGTTATCCGCGTCAACGATTTGATCGACGTAAATTTCGTCGCAATTAAACGCGCTGCGCAAAACCGCATTTTGACCGAGATGTCTCTATATATTCAACAATTGCATCGTTTTGTAATATTTCAGCTCGAGGGAGGCCAGGACGAAACGAAACGTCAACGCAGATGGTAATAGCTTACTTCGATGTATGTACATACTGCGTAACACTTTTTAACGTGAAATGCCCACAATTTGCACGTAATTAAAGTGACTGCGATTTACATTCAAAAATTTTTTTTATAAACTAGTTAAAAAATTACAGAGATTCTAACTCAAAATTAAAACATTTTTCTCTGTAATATTTCTCGCTCCTATGAATCTTTTGTAAACCAAAACTTCCTAATAATTACCGCAATCATTATTTTATTTATTCCTAATAATTATTGTAATTTTTGTGAAAACCGTACTTAACTTCCCGGTAACCGAATTTTTCGGTGTTGCATCGAGCAACAATGTTTCGGGGAAGCAACCAAGTGGATAAAAGAAACCTTATCTCTGTATCTCTCTGTCTCTCTCTCTTTCACAAAGGGACATTCTCGCAGCGGGCTTTTGTGCGATTCGTATCATCAGTGGTAGTTGGTAGCTGCCTGCAGCTTGCAACGCCATTACTGCCTTGCCTTGATGGCGACAGAACTGAACTCGAGTGGCACATTACGACTGTTTCTGTCGACTGACGCACCGATAGCGTCACCAGTTTCCACGATTCGTTCAACATAATTCAAACAAAAGTTCTCGAAGTTACGGCCGTTGTGTACTGCAGTCGGCGTCATATGTACCTACGTCGAATCAATGCGCTGGGAATTACAATCCAACGAGGTGAAGGTAAAAGGAAGAGACGCGGACGACAAAGATGTTGCTTCAAAGTGATACTTTAACGTCATCAAAGTTATATAAGTTTTATCTATCTCCTTGATTATACCTTGTATGTCCATAAAAATTTGTGGGATGTTACGCTTATCGATCATTCCGATCTTCGACAAGGAAGAGAAAAATATTAAGTTGGTACAAAAGTAACGCTACAAACTTTAAATTCAAGGAGCTATAACTTCGTTAAAAATAAACGAAATTTAAATTTAATAAAAGGGTTTTAAAGTATAGATTTCTACTTTCGAAACGTTACTATGTCTCTTGAATTTCTGTGAATTTGTAATTTTTACATATATAAAAAACTACGAGCTGGACAAAATAGATATGCTCACTTTGTGGATCTGTCATGTCTCCAAGAAAGATTTGCAATCACTTTCGACTTTCTAATGTAAAAGCTTAAAGTTCTCTACAAAATCACTTTAAAAATGTTCCTAAGATTTCTTTTTATTATTAATTCTTATTCGAATTGAATAAAAGTAGTATTTTGACTTTGATTGCTTATAATTCCATTAAAAATCACCGTGCCATGAACAATTAAAAAAAAAATAGATTCATAAAGCTAAAACTTTGCTCTATCGAAAGATATAACAGGCAATTTTTTTAAAAACATGTAGACATGGTACAAATGAAGTAGGGCTATGAACTTTTATTCCAGTAAAATACATTGTTACGTACAAAAATATATCTATAAAATTGCGCATTATATATTAAATTATTTTCAGAACTTATTATTGCTGTTGTCATATTTCTATTGTAATTGTAAAAGAAAAACTATTCACCTTTACCATCTCACGCTGATAAAAATCAGTTATAATCGATACGTCTGTCAATATTGGAGTGCACGTTCTTGTTCTATAGATCAAGAATTTAATTTCCTTTTCTAGCCGCATGTTAAGTCGGTAACAAACTGTTCTCGATCCATTTGAACATGTTCAGCGCGAAACAAACGCGAAGAGAGAAAGAGAAAGAGAAAGATCGATCAATCACTTCTCGCGTAGAGAAGAGGGTGAAGAGCACAACGGTACGAATGAATTCTCGGATCTCTAGCGACCTTTTTGCCCTCGTTTCACGCGAAGAGAAGGCAGAGAGATTGACTCCGGCAGAATCGCTTTCTTATAGACGATTAAGCGAGAGGGTGGGTGGCGTTTCGCTGCCACTGTAAGAAAGAAACTTCTGCGCGTCAGCCTGCTAAAAATTCAAACGCGCGAATTTCCCCAGGAATAAATTTCCAAGTTTCCCGGCCGAGAACAGTCGAGCAAATACATCGTGCCGAGCTTACCCAGCGCCGTGCAACCAGCCAGCGGTCCAACTGGAAAGTTTGGCGCATTGTCGGCGAATAAACGGAAACGATTGTTGTGCGCGACGCTTGCGGAGGGATGGAGGGCTGAAACTTTGCGGACGCGCGATGCGCATTTATTGGTACTCGCGATTGGCAACGAATGCGTCTCATCATATGCGGAGTGACGTAAGTCAAAATAGCGTGGGACGCGCGAAATAAAAAGGCATTTTAACAGAATAATTCATTCAGAAAAAGAGAACACGGGAACCGTATTCCATGAAGTATCGAGATACTTCCTTAAACAGTACAGAGAATAACAACAGGAAAAAATTGTTATTCTCATCCTTATGAGATATAAAGCATTCTTGAACATATATGTAAGGGAACTAAACACATATAATAAATAGCAATAAGAAAAAATATATATACTAAATTTTAATAAATATTTATTTGAATAGTACCAACTAAACATTTACTTATAGAAAATAAATATTTACTCAATAAAAAGAAATGATAATTAAATCAAAGTAACGTTCGTACCAAATAAATATATATTTGCATTTAGTAAATATTTAGTTGGCACCATTCAAACAAATGATTTATTAAAATTTAGTTTTTTTTTCATTGCATATATGACACGAAGAAGGTTTCTTGATTGATATACAAGTCTGATAATAAATAATGTTATTTTCTTTACAAAATTATTCTTATAAATATCTAAGAAAGTAGAAATTTTTCGAAAAGATAGAAGTTTTGTTGAAACTAATATTAACTTATAAACATTAACAAAAACAATATTTCAAGTGTTGCAATAAATATAGAAAATTAGTCGCAAAATAAAAATTTGATTAAAGGAATATCAAAGTAATTTGTCGCGAGATTACAATCATATACATGTGAATACAAGCAGAAACATTCCACCATTTGATCAATAATAGATTGAACGTGCTTTGAGCGAAACTACTTGTCATAGTTGGGAAAGCTGTACCAGTTATAACCACAATCTTAATCACAAAATATCAATTGCTCCGAATCAGATCACTAACGACATAGATGGACCACACGTATGCACCTCCCACTTGTAACACGTTTCATTCTCTCTGTGTACTTTCGCTATATTCGTAAGGAACACTGAAGACGATTTACTAATCCTTTATGTCCGTGATTTAAAGAATGAAAATGCCAAGAATACAGGGTGACAAAAAAGTTTCTAGGACAAAGTTTTATGTGTTCATTAAGTCATTACATAGATAAAAAGCTGACGTTATTTATCGTCATTTTGGCGCCAAAATGACATTATAGTTGTAATTTTGACGTCAAAATGACCATAAATAACGTCAGCTTGCTACCTGAATAGCAACGTATATAAAATAAAACAAATTATGGAATGTTAGTTACATCTTATTAAATACCAAAGATATTATGCACCAAAAAATTTTCATCAGTTGATAAAGACCGCTCTATTAACTGCCTAGGAAAATAGATCCTTGAAAAGGTGAGCGGCTATCGATGATGTATTTCTAAAATATCTTAAAATTTATAGATATATCAAAGCTAAAGATGGCTATTTTTAATATTAATAATTATTTTTAATATTTAATACGATACAAAATCCAATAAGATATAAAAAATCTAAAATTTGTTTTTTGTAAATATAATTTTTACTAATAACACAGGCCTGCAAAATTGGAGGTGTTGAAAGTTGATTGGGATTTAACTATGTTTTCTTACGTAATTTTTCGCGCTGAATCCGAATCCGGC
>NW_017297394.1:969222-980910 GCF_001594075.2 Trachymyrmex cornetzi
CAGCCAAATAAGCCATTTTCAGCCATATTTGAAATTCAATTAAAAATTGATAAAATTTTTGTCGTCTAATCCATCGATGGTATGATTTACTACTATACAGCCCCTTCAAAATCCATGACAAAAGATAAAAGAATAAGCTTATCTGTCCAGAAATACCGTTTATTCTAATACAACAGTAAAGAGATTAGGCTTCTACGAGATACAATTTATCGAAATTCGAATTGCTATATCTCCGGAAAAAAAATCGCTTTGGGACGGTCCAAAATGGATATGAGTATTAGGACATGTGGATAGAGCTTAAGAATTCCGAAAGTGGTTTGTAAGAGTCAATCTGGTCTTGTAGCCGTCTAGGGGTGGTCGCGACAGTCATACTAGCCGTAAGAGAAATACTAAATTGCGATTGGTGAAAATGTTTAGTAAGTGGATTCACGATATTTTCTGATTGGTCGAAATTGCTTAAGGGTTAGGATTGGAATTATGATTATGGAGGTAAGTTAGATAGAGATTGTTGATCACGTTCCGTTAGGTCTAGAGGGATTGCGAACATTGGTCAGGCTTGTAATCGTAATGGCCAATGAGGTTGCAGCTCGAAGATGCAGCTATGCATGAGCATATGCTAATGAGTTCAAGTACGCGCCAAGAAAAAGATGAGTTTAAACATGCACCTAAGAAAAGATTAAATGATCGCGTTGTGATAGTGTTTGGAGTGTTGCAATGAGTTTTAAATTGGGTTTTAAGGTATAATTATTCAAGCAAGTAATTTTTTGAAAAATTTGTAACGGCATCTGTCGCGGGACGTGACAATATCCTTTCAGATTAATAAAATAATCAATTCATAATATTTCTTGGCATTTTAAATTTAAACACAGTCAAAACTCTTAAAACATAACCAATATTGAATTTAGAAACATCACCCAAGTGCTTCCGCGTATCATTTTATCCTTGTTGTTTACCGAATGTTAAATAAGAATAAGACGATAATACGGAAACACTAGGGTGATGTTTCCGAACGCAGATCTATAACCTAATCTAACCCTAGCATCATAATATTCTACTAGTACGGCGCGCCGCGCCGTTCGAGCTTAGAAGCTTGCCTGGGCTGCGTTCGAAAACATCACCCGGGTGTCTCCGTGTATCATCTTATCCTTGTTTAACACTGAGTGAACAACAAAGATAATACGATACGCGGGGGCACTCGGGTGATGTTTCCGAACGCAGCCCTGCTAGGCCATCCTCGCTCCTCGCGGCCCGCGCGCCGTGCTCGGTCGGGCGGATTCGACTACCTTTAAACGTTAATATCTCGTTAACTATTGCTGATACCGCAAAATGGTACAGGACTTTTCGACCCAGTATAGTCTGTTCTACCCACGCACGAAACATTTGGCGGTAATTTCCACACACCCTGTATATGTACATATATAGTATATACATATAATGTTAAAAGCTCAGTACGTACGCGAAGCGCGCGCTTATTATGTTCTAGTTACTAGTATAACAAATAACATGTGAAAACAATGACATACGTATCTTCATTACATTTTCCGAAAAAAATTGCCAAAAAATCGCCTTCTTTTTCAAGCCAAAATGATAAGATAAAATGGATAAATTATTTAAGGATTAATAGTAACAAGGATAATTTATATACAATGATTCCATATTGCTGATAAAATAATGTTACATTTTATACACATGCAAATTCTATACACATTGTATACATATAATCCTATACATATATAGGAATCCTATACATATATATATAATCATTACTGTTCGTAATGATTATATAATATATATCAATATAATTGTGACATAGGATAACTTCGGTATATACGCCACACCTATTAAAAACTTAATTTATTAAGTATTATTTACTATGTTTAAAGTAAACGGACTATATCGGTAAAAACTTTGTACTGCCTACTACTATGAAAAAAATATTACAAATCCGAAATATTTATTTTTCATATTAAAAAATAAACTTTTTGAAACCCTTGCATTTTTGCCGTATATTCCATAGAGGTTGAATATGTGGCTATTCATAGAGGGAGAGAGGGTATGTACGGCTCATAAAAAATTTATAAATAATGCATAAAAGAAAGGCCCCTATTATAAGATACCGAGTTCATTTTGAGTAAATGTTAAAAATCTATAGGCAGAATTTAAAAAAATAATAAGTCATTTTAAAGGGAATTTAATAAGCTTTAAGATAACGTTATATAAAATTTAATTCAAATTCCATTTTTTTTTTAAATTAAAGAAATGTAAAAAGTGAGCAAATCGCAAAGTCAAAAAATTATCCTAATATGTATGAGATGCCCTGAAAAATCGATAGTGAAACGCAAAGTATATCAATATCGAAATTAAAAAACTTTATTTAATGTTTCTAAAATACAAACAAACACAGCCAGCGTGCGCGAAAAATGAGCATGCGATACATTATACCCAGAACTCGTTTTCAGGTAGTTGGAATCAAGCATCGCAGATAGGCACTCGACGTTCATTCCGGTTGTCTTTTTTATTATTGTACCTATATTCACTAAATGTTTTAGATATATTGTCAATGACTACAATATGTAAAGCAATACATATGTAAATGAGTTAAATGAAATGTATGTATATCTTATGAAATAAATGCAAATATCAACAATTCTGAGTTTGCCTTCTAATTGGAATCTCTAGGAATATCTAGGAAACAATTGTTTTTCAGTGACAAGCTAATGAGAATATATTTTTGAATTTTCATATACATATTAATGCGAATATATAATGAATATATATATATGTAATAAATACTTGCCAAAAGATAAGTCTCATTCATGTATCCGCTTCCACGAAATACGTATTTCTTATATCTCAGTATAGCTATATATATTATTGCGCATATACTTGACTGTTAGTACGAAAAAATGAAACATTTTTTTCTTGCTATATCACTTCTGTCGATGACAATTATGAGTTTCGGCAAATTGCTTCTCAAATACGAATGGAAATATCTAAATATTCTCTGGGACAATCCATGACAAAAAGAAGAAGCGATATACTTCGGCAAATACGTTCCTAATTTAGCTTATTTATACGACATAGATAGGGCGGATGGTAAGTTGAAATTATTAATAAATTTTGTAATAATTCTTTATATGGAGATTCTTTATGGATTTCTTTATTACTGTTGTATTAACCGTCATCACGCTGTAAGTTGGATCATATGATTTTAATATTGCTAATGCAACAAATAACTGCTACTGTAATAAAATTGTAATATATATACATATATTCTTGATCAATATATCTGATACATCTAGCAAAAGTTGCGTTTTCAAACGAATATCTTATAGATGGTAGAATATTTATTACTGCAATGAGAGACAAAGGCATATCAATTGGTGTATTGACCGTAACTGAAAAACAAGGAGAGGGTAGGCTACTTCTGCGTCCATATCCAGATTAGTCTTGGTATAAAGATGATTGTAAAGGTATTACAGGCGGTGTTTATCAAATACAGGTTAGTATTAATATCTTCCATCTAAGTAACGAATTATATATTCGACTGTTTAAACGTTTTAACAACCAAATGTAAATTGAATATTGTAACACTAACATATTGCCAATAATTTATTTATATAAAAACAATAAAATGTAGAGTGATAGCACTAAATGAGGATCAGACACTGGTTCCGGATCAAATATTGTATTTAAATAATTATAATATTTCCCATCAAATGATACATATCACAAGATACTTTAGCATTTGTTTTATTTGTTTTAAGTGTCAATTGTTTTTTATTTATTAGCAAAAGCGCTGCACATTTTATTGAAGTCGGTAATAAAACGTGCTAAATAAACTAAGGTTACGGAGAGAATTTTTTCTTGGAGTTTACCCTGAAAATATGATAGTCGTAGGACAACATTGGATTTCAAAGAATTTTAATGTAAATCTCTCTCATCTGACATTTAAATTCTCGATATAGGGGAGCTCACCATGACATGATAACTTTTACTTTATATATGTTAGTATGTGTTTGCTCTGAGGAAGGCTTAAAAATTAGTCGAAACAAGCGCGTTTTAGTGAATAAAGAAGTTTCACTCTTTATAAGTGTATTATTTGCGCGACGTCTTCTGCGCCCGACCCCTAGTACCCTTACTCTTTCCAATTCTTAAATCTCTCTCATTTATTAATAAAACTACAATAAAGTATAAAATAAGTTTGATTAATTTTACTGAAGTGCATGGCAAAAATCTTTAAAATATTATATTGTATACCACAACTACATACTTTCAGGGTAAATTTTAAAGGAAAATTCTCTCCGTGTAAGTATGTATCTTCAAAAATTCATTCAAAGTGTAATACCATAAGGATTGCCTTATAGCTTTTACAGTAGGTAGTAAATAGCATTGGATTTCATTTAAAAAATCAATATCATGCTCAGTTGAAATTAAATCTAAAGCATTTGATGAACTGATCCGCAATTGGTACGTGGGGTCTAAATGTGAATAATTGTCATTACTTCATTTATTATAATTAAAATTAAAACATATAAAACGATACCGAAATGAAATAAAATTATTTATAATATAATTTTTATGATCAATTATAACTATTAAATATTTTGTTAATTGTTCGATATCGTTCTGAACAAAAATATAAATTTTTCTTTTAAGAGTGATCCACTAGTAGCCTTACCTTAAATCATTTGCATTTTTTTACTATCTCAGATTAAATGCAATCATCTATTCATCGTGGATGAAGACAGAATTGGGGACGATCAATTATGCTTACCACAACTACTGATCTTCGATGTATCAACTGATAAATTGGTTAAACGTGTTACAATTCCGTTTGACATTGCTCATAATAAAACTGGTATCGGATTGTTATCTTCAATTGCTGTTTTTGCCCCGATTGGCCAAAATGTGAAGGATAATGTTAGTACCTCCTTTTTAATTTAAGAAAAATTGTTTAGTACAAGAAATCAAGAGATCAAGAGGCAGAAAGAAAGAGAGAGAGAGAGAGAGAGAGAGAGAATTCATATTTTAAATAAATATGCACCTATAATATTGTATTAATAAAATCGCGGTACTTAGGTATTTATAGGAGATGTGGAAGGTGGTGGTATAGTAGTATATAATGGATATACTTCAAAGTTATGCAGAATCGATTCTGATTTTATGAAGTCAACTAATGAAGATATCGTGGTAGCAAATCACCAATATCCTAATAGGAACGCTATCTACGGTATGACAATTATTGGCAAGTATTTTTATACAAAAGAGAAAATTTCCAGGTAACTAAACCTGAAAAAGTAAGTTTTGAGCAGAGTTTGCTATAAGTTCTTTGATACCAGAGGAGCAATAAATTTAACATGAAATCTACAATATTAAAGATATCAATAAATTGCTATTAGAAATCTAACAAAAACTTCATATGTTTATTTATTATTATTGTTTTCTATTATATTTAAATCGTTCACTTAAAATGAATGTAAAAATGGATAGAAATGTAATTTTTAAAGATCTTTCAATACTAATGGGATCACGATTTAAATACTTACAAAACAGTAGTCTGCTCTATTTCGCACAAATTCTACTCGGTTTCTGCCATCAGATATTAATCTACTATGAAATTTTGTCAGCAAGTTGTGCTTGATTTCTGCTGCCAATCTGCTGTGATTGTGCCAACAGGTTCTGTCGAACCTATTGCTAATATGCACATTTTACTTACGGAGTATAGTTTATCTTCTGAACTTATTACAGCATAAGACAAGTTATACGAATTTAAACAAGCAATTATCGATATTTTTTTGTAATTGTTAACATTTTCATTGTAAATTTTAGATTTGTACTACGTTCCTTTCGCGGGAAACAAAATGCATAAGACAAAAATGTCGAACTTAATAGAATGTTTGCCAAAGGATATTACTGAAGCTAATAAAGAAACTGAATTGGCGGGTGCATTAGGAGGCCAAACAGTTGCGATAACATCTAACAAATGTGGAATATTTTTCAGCGATATTACAAAAACGTCTATTATGTGCGCGGACGCAACTAAAGAAATTAATTCCAAAAACAAGGTAAGATATCCGAATATAATTATACATTTTATCAAATTGTTTTACAAATTATTTAGGACTCTATGATTATCGTTAACAATAACTCTCAGCATTATATTTTTATTATTGTAAATAATATTGTTTCTAAGGAACTCGTTGCATATGATCCAAAAATGGAATTTGTAAGCGGGATGAAAATTAGACATGGTGAATTATAGGTCTTATTAAATAGATATCAAATACACATCTATAAATTATTTTTTTATAACAATACATTTAATACCAGCGAGGTAAACTTTCGTGTTTTCTCAATGCCCATTGCAGAGATAGAAAATAATACAAAGTGCTTTTCTTCTTGCAATTAATAAGGTATCTCCATATTTTTTCATTTTTATTGCATGTTATGACATATATGGCCACATTTGAAATACATTTTCTCTTTCATAATGAAAGAATAATTTTAAGTTATATGTATATATCTCACAAGATATAAACCTACAGATTTATGGACCATTTAAATAAATTACAAGTAAACTTCTAAATAATTTTTATTTAAGGATAAATAAGCTTTTTTAAGATTTTCCTAAACATAATATATAATATGTAACATAATAATATGTAATATGGTTGTTAACATATAAATAAAACAATAATAAGATTGGGATTAAGGAAGTATCGGATGCACAATCCCTGGATGTAGAAAATTAAAGGACCCCGCACAAAATCATAGGATTTTGGCCCTCGGTGAAATTGGCTGAAACTTTAATATGTTATAGTTCTTAAAACTCACTGATCAAAAGTGTCCATAGGCTCAAAGCTTAAAAATGAGTAGATTTTTTGTTATAATCGTTTAAAGTTTTATTTTATTAATACCTCAAACTCAAGTTTCTGTAATAAATCGAGAGATTTTAAATAACATTATGAAAACCATTCTCACCACCCTCACTCTCATTCTCCCCACACTTCCTCCTTATTCCTACCTATATTTGAAAAACAGCTATTGGTAACCTTGAATCTGACTTTGGACCAAATTAAATTATGGTAAGTAACCTGTTAACGTTATGATTGTGAACAACATTCTAAACGTTTTAGCCATCAATCTGACACCTTGGGTAATGCAAATGACAGCGGTACTATAACTTTCAATCGTCATAACTCGAAAAATACTTAATGAAAATAAACTTTGTTATAGTTTTCAAAAAGTCTTGAAGATAGCTATAAGTATATATAATAAAAAATGAGAGGTTTCATTAAAAAAAATTTAGATAATCTTTTTTTGATCTTAAAGACATTTCCAAGATCAACCAAGGTCGTCAACTTCTTTCCCTATTGAAACCATAAAACCTTTGTCCAAAATATTTTTAAACTTACAGATTTTTAGAAAATCGATTGGATAAATTAAAATGGTCTATCCTGTGGATGTATATGTGCGTGCGTGTGTAAAGGAAAGCCCCCTATTATGAGATAGGCGCTTAATAGGAAATAGCGACGTTTCCGCTAAACTAATTGCTATCTGTAGATTCCACCATGAATTTATTACTCTTGAAAATTACAAGGTTGCCACAGAAAATAAATTTTTTAATTCCCTGACTTTTCCAGGTTTTCCAGATGAAAATGGAAAATTTTCCATGACTAATATAAAATATGTAAATTTTAACATTTAGACTCAAAGATTGTAGGAAAGCTATATTATTAAAAACGCAAAAAAAGTTTAGTAGCATAGTAAAATTTTGGGTGCAAATTCAAGTCAGCAAAAAATAAATTAGTTTTGAAAAAAAGAATGTAGTTACGACGAAAAAGAGGGATTAAATAAAAATACTGAATAAAATATAAATTTGAATTATCTTAAATATAAGAAATAAAAATAAGAACAGCTACGAGCTAACAAACAAATTTTAATATAACATATAATAGCCTGAACATTAAACATAAAAATAAAATAAATTGAGAATATATGTATACCTAAAACTAACGTTTCTCGATTATCTTCGAGTCATTTTCAAAGTTCTAAATGTATGTAAATAGCGGATGACAAAAATCAATTAACATAAGTAAGTAAATAATAATAATGTAATCTTCTTACGGACTCTCCCAAATTCAACAACAAAAAACTCCAAAACCAGGGCGAATGAGAGTCAGCGTGGTAATTAATACGCAATCTTAATTCTTCAATTCAAATTACAATCTTTATTCCAACAATAGTACGTTTCAGTTCACTTTGGAACCATCTTCAGCAAATTTAAAATATCAATCTCTTCATGTCAAAGAAAAATCACCATCAGATTAGCAGATTTGATGTTATAATATATATCTATTCGAAACATTAAATTATCTTATACATATTGATATTGAACAAGTTTCAAATTAACAATAAAACCGGTGACACACTCCAAGACATAGAAGGAATTCGTCTCAACATTGGATCAAATAAATACAATTAATATTCACTAAAAAGTATCAAATTAAAAACGCGTGTTGCTCGCAGCTCGAACGAAACATGACTAATACACTTAATATACTGGGAAAGACATGTCAGGTCAAATCCCGAAAATTAAAAGAAAAAGATAATGTCGATACATAAACAAAATTTGTATAACCGAAAATATATAACTATTTGATGTCCTTTAATAATATATAGATATGATGATTAATAATATATATAGATATAATGTACACTTCTGTATCTGAGCGTAAATTTAAACTATTTTGTTGCATTAAAATATGAAGGCATTCCGATATTAAACGTTTATTCAATAAGTAAGTAATCCAAAAAATACGAAGCCACAAAATAATTAAAAATAGACCTTCGCTGTTTAGGCCTTGATACTAGTTGTGTGTAGTCGACATAAGGTAAATCCCGGATTTATGTAAAAAAAAACAAATTTCGCTGCGTAATCAACGACAAATAAATGCAATTGTCAATCTTTGAAGCTCGGATGTATCTCATGGTTCGATAATAGAGGATGTTGACCAAATACAACAAAAACGCTGATAACGCCAATAACCAAGCAACATTCATACGTCTTTCTTAAAAAAGCAATACGTAGTCAAATATAATAAAATAGTAGTATCCAAAAACGTTAAATCCATAAATTAAAACAATGTTATATATAAAAATAAAGCAAACTTGCGGCGAGATCTATTCTATATGATCGACCAGAAAGCAATACCTTTTGCTTTCCGGTCGATCGTACAGAATAGATCTCGCCGCAAGTTTGCTTTATTTTTATATATAACATGTTTGTTATATCGACTATACACAACTGATATCAAGGCCTAAACAGCGAAGATCTACTTTTAATTATTTTGCGGCTCCGTATTTTTTGGATTACTTACTTATGTTAATTGATTTTTGTCATCCGCTATTTACAATACATTTAGAAATGACCCGAAGGTGGTCGAAATGTTAGTTTTAGGTATACATATATTCTCAATTTGTTATATTTTTATGTTTAATGTCAAGGCTATTATATGTTATATTAAAATTTGTCGGCTCGTAGCTGTTCTTATTTTTATTTCTTATATTTGAAATCTTTTGAGCCATTCTCTATTATACATTTTGAATTGTTTTGTTAAAATCGTTTAAAGTGCGCAAATTTTGAACTATAAACGTCAGATATAATATTTAAAAAATTATAACAAAATTATTTGTAATAGAAGCAGTTTAAGGAAATTGTAAGCAAATTTTGAAATTCCAGACTTTTTTATATTTTTCCCTGACTTTTCCCGGTTTTCCCGGTTTTCCAGGTCTGGGGCAATCCTGAAATTATTTATTATTAGATCGTGCATTATTAGATCGTGCTTGTAGTCGTAAAAAAAAGATTTTAGAATTTGGATATCTCACGTTTCATTGAGATGAGTCTTTAAATCTTGTTTATTGTTTAATAAATAAATATTTGGCAATAAATTCTTCATGTAGTGATAGAGTAAAAGCGTATACTAATAGAAAAATACAGGATGTGTTGAATTGCTTAATTACAGTTAGCTTTTGATGATCGTAAAATCATAAGGCATGGAATTCGTTATTACGAGATACTCGGGGTACTTTTAATACGAAGTAACCAATGCTCCTATGTCCGAGTGACAATCGTTGCTGAAGTATGAATGTTATAATATCGACGTCGGCAAATAAATATTCTGTTCCATGGAATCGGTAGTCGATCATCGAGCACTTAGTACATATTTCGCAACGAAACAATAACAATGAGACTTATATACATCACAGACGGAGCAGCCAGCTATTGTCTGAGACTGGGTGCGGTGGTATTTGGTGCTAGTTCCCTGGTATTTACTGGATTGCAAATTGGGGCGGAAATAGCTTCCGGCGTGTTCAGGACGATTATACCGCGTGTTCTGGATAGATTCTGATCACCAGATGCACGTTATATAATATTCCTAAAGTAAGAATCGACAAGAGTCTAGTCGACCGTGTTGTATATGTACAATAGTAAAAAAATTGCTGTACTATATTTGAATTTTTCGCGACTATAACTTTCAAGCAAATTTTTTTACGATTAAATAAAAAATTAAAAATCTACGCGTCCAGAAAATATATAATTATATTCGAGACGAAAATGTCAAATAAGAAACTGACATCTAGGTTTTATGCCTATTTATATAACTAAAACATAATTTACGAAACTCTTCTCAACATAAGACATCCGTTATTAGGATGCGTCGCAAATTTTCCAACAAAAGATTGATTCAAAATAAATATAAATTAATTTAAAAAAAAAATTGATCGTAAAGTAAGTTATCTGACAAATTTTAAGTAGTACTTAATTAGTATTATAAGCAATATATTATAATATTACATCATTGTAATTATCAATAAAAATTGAAACATAACGGTTAAAACAAAACAATCTTACGTCGCAGGATCGAGATATAGACGACGCACGTGTCTAATTATTATCCGGTTAATTTGAGTTCAATTGCGTGATAACAAGCATGCAGCCACTTCAAGCGGTGAGCTTGCAAACATTCGTCGTGCTATCCTATGCAAGTCAAGGACGACTGATCGTTACGTAGATGAAGAATAATGGACGGACGAGTATCATCGAGGCGGGAATTACATTTCGATAATCAATAAGCTTTTAATTCCGGCAAGCGTCGTTTAACCGTGCCTGGTATTTATCGAAGTCGAACATGATATTTATCGGAATGCGACGTCGATATTTATCGAGATCGTAGCCGTCGTGTTTGTAAACGGACCGTTGAGTTCTGGTCGACGCGATGTGTTCGAATTCGAAGTCGTCCAACCATCGCCATTGAAATTATTCTGGCGTGTAAGTGATGCGAACTTTTAATCATCAATGTTAGTATCAGTATTGATTGGCGACAGGGATTGTTGGCGCCATAATGAAATTTTGCACTGACTTGTTTCGATAAAGAAATAAAATATCTTGTATCAACGAGCATGAGAAAATCGGATTGCACTAGAATCTCATCATATAATTACGATTAAACAATTTCCTATACAAACACATGTAGTCTATACAGGGTGTTAAAAAACCATTCAACATTTATATGGTAGATAATAGTCCAGGGAATGGAAGTAACTCGTTACTTGTAACGAAGTTACAGTTACAAGTTACTTTTTTGGTAACTTTACTAGTAACTGTGTTACTTTTTTTCTTTG